>NC_053390.1:688109265-688409265 GCF_905171765.1 Bufo bufo | reverse complement strand
AGGCAATACCTCCTAAATTTTGTTGACCAAATGGCAAGTAAGGGGTATTCTTCTGAAGAGGCCTACAGGCTTCTGACCCAGTCGGATGAGGAATGGGAACCCTCATCTGACGAATCCAGTGGGTCAGAATACGAACCTGTAGAAAGCAGTGGCAGTCTGACCCAAAGTTCGGACGATGAGGTTGAGGTCCCTGATACCACCAGGCGTACCCTGCCCCCTGTTGCTAGACCACAGGTTGCGCAGGATCCGCTTCAAGGGCAGCAGAGTGGGGCTGGCGCTGTCGGATTACGTGGTGAGGCATACACCAGCAGCGCAGCCCATCCTGGACCTAGTACCAGCACTGCCGTAGAACATGGTGAAGTGGTGAGCACCAGAAGGGCAGTTGAAGCTGGTATGGTGGCACGTGCATTAGTTCCCCCGTCGCAGCCACCGCACGTTATTCTACACACAGACAGGCCCGTAGAGCCCCTAGAGTCCCTGAGGTGCTGGCAAACCCTGATTGGCAGCCCCCAACTTCAGCCGCACCAGTAGTTCCCCCTTTCACCGCCCAGTCTGGAGTTCGGGTTGAGACAGCTCAGATCGGATCGGCACTGGGGTTTTTTGAGCTGTTCTTGACTGCGGAGCTCTTGGACTTAGTCATGGCAGAAACAAATCAGTATGCCACTCAATTTATAGCCGCCAACCCGGGAAGCTTTTATGCCCAGTCTTTCCGGTGGAAACCCGTCCAGGTTTCCGAATGTAAAACTTTTCTGGGCCTTCTCCTCAACATGGGCCTGACAAAAAAGCATGAATTGCGGTCATATTGGTCCACAAACCATGCCCATGTTCTCTGCTGCCATGCCCAGGACACGATTTGAGACCATCCTGCGTTTCCTGCACTTTAGTGACAACAGCACCTCTCATCCCAGAGGCCACTTAGCTTTTGACCGGCTTCACAAAATTCGGCTCCTCATAGACCACCTTAACACCAAATTTGCAGATTTGTATACGCCTGAGCAAAACATCTGCATAGACGAGTCCCTGATACATTTTACCGGGCGCCTTGGCTTCAAACAATACATCCCAAGCAAGCGCGCCCGGTATGGGGTCAAATTGTATAAGCTCTGTGAAAGGGCCACAGGCTATACGCACAAATTTCGAGTCTATGAGGGTAAAGATCAGACCCTGGAGCCGGTCGGTTTCCCTGACTACCTGGGGAGCAGTGGGAAGACAGTCTGGGACTTGGTGTCACCCTTATTTGGCAAGGAGTACCATCTTTATTTGGACAATTTCTACACAAGTGTGCCCCTCTTCAGGCATTTGTTTCTAGAACAGATTGGCTGCTGTGGCACCGCGCGACCTAGTCGCCGGGGCATCCCCCAACGGCTCGTTACCACCCGTCTTGCAAGGGGGAAGAGGGCTGCCTTGTGTAATGAAGAACTGCTCGCGGTGAAATGGAGAGACAAGTGTGACGTTTACATGCTCTCCTCCATTGATGCAGACACGACAATCCAAATTGAACGAGCAACCAGTGTCATTGAAAAGCCCCTCTCGGTCCACGACTATAATTTGCTCATGGGAGGGGTGGACTTCAATGACCAGATGTTGGCTCCTTATTTAGTGTCCCACCGCACCAGACGCTGGTATAAGAAGGTGTCTGTATATTTAATTCAATTGGCTATGTACAATAGTTTTGTTCTCTACAGTAAGGCTGGGAGAACAGGATCCTTACAAACTGACAATTTAGATAATGAGGGTGACCACCGGAGTCAAACAGAAGAATTGTATGGTAAGTGGTCAGAATAAAACATAACGTTTAATAAAGATATTTAGAAAAATAGGTCCCAAGATAAGAGATATGAAGAATTTATATAAATATACATAAGCGGAGCACCACGGCGGTTTACCAAACAGATGTAGATAGTGCCAAAACCAAATATACAATAATGTAAGATGCTCGGCGGCACCAAGATAATAACCGGTTGGTCCTACCGCTCAGACGGGTACTCCAGGATCAGCAATTGACCGGCCGGTGTTGATAGATTTTCACACCGTTGTTGACGGCAATTACGTAACGCAGGGTGGTTTGTAGAACTGGCTGGCCCTAGAAATGCCCTAGAGCCCTACACTCGCCTATGTGACCGGATGACGGTTACCCGCCACCAGTCACCTACAGGAACCTCACCCTGGAATTTATGCGCCCTAGAAAAGCCCTTGCTTACCTAGTCCCTACATGCATGTTTCGCTGGGGAGGGATGAGTAACAAGCTCATCAGGGGAAACATGGGAGCTTGGGCTGAACCTGTGCTGGGTGCACTGACAATAATGTCAAAGGTGCGCTCTGCACAGAGACAAGAAACACCACAATCCAGATATGGATCTAAGTGGGCGATTTAGCTATGAAGAGAAAGGGGAATCAAGATATGGAGCCCCTCTCCTAACAGCTCACTGAGACGCATGGGCTGATGTAGCCTGGGTAGCAATTGAGAAGCGCTACCTTTTGAAGTGAAAGCCAGCCTCAGAATGAGGCTTGGCTAGAACACGCCCACCTCAGTCCGAGCGAGTGGTGGACGCCCGCGCATGCGCGGAGCGGTACAGCGCACAGAGAGAGGAAGGCAGGAAGGTGGACGTGAATGACAGAGATAACGTCATCGCGTCCCATCTCGCAAATACACGCGAGATGACGCGACGGTTGCCAAGCCAACGGGATGCTATTCCCAGGCATCGTCGGGCCGCACAGCTCCGGATATGTTGCTGCGCTCAATATGAACATGGTATTAGATGGCAAAAAGATAAAGTAATATATGAATCCAGACTATGTTGGCAGTATATGGACACATGTATGAGGGGCATAAGGGGAGATGGTAAAATAGGAGGAAGGGACAGGTAAACGAGGAAGGGGGGAGGGGGAGGGAAATGGTATATACTTAAATACAAAAATGTAACTATGAATATGTATGGGGGCAATGGAGGGCACCCTAGAGATATTCAGTGGGTGATCAATCATTGGGCTATATGAAACAGCCGAAATTGAGCTGTTCATTAAGCCCCGTGGGTGAGACTGTGCCCAGTCCAGCGGGATTCCTTCTGGAGTAGCGTGCGGTCCCAGTCTCCACCACGGGCCGGACGAACAACTTGCTCAATTCCTATTGCCTTGAGGCAATTTGGATTCCCCAGGTGGTGATCGTGTACATGCCTCGACACTGCTGTGTCCCTGTTATTGGCAATATCACCAAGATGCTCACCAAGGCGTCTACGCAGCTCACGTTTTGTTTTTCCCACGTATTCCAAACCGCAGGTGCAGGTGATCTTATAAATGACGCCCTGTGTCTTGCAATTGATAAAATCTCTGATGGGGAATGTTTTTAACAAATTGGAGCTGTAAAAGGTTTTGCCTGGTTGAATGAGCCCACAGGCTACACAGCCACTACACCTGATGCAGCCTATTGGCCTACGGTCAAGCCATGTGCCTTGCCTAGGAACAGGTGCAAAATGACTGTGAACAAGGAGATCCTTCAAGTTGCTGCCCCTTCTAAATGTAATTTGAGGGTAATCATGTACAGCTTCTTTAATATCGGGGTCAATATCTACGCCTTAGGCGTAACTGATCCGAGGGATCTGAATTTAAAAAGAGGGCCAATGACCTAAGGACCAGGTTTCTTAATAGGGGGTACCCCGATGATGTACTCAAACAGGCCTACCACAGGGTGACCGGTACGGCCCGTTTGGACCTCCTGGTGCCTAGGGTGAGATCGCCCCAGGACCAGAAGATCCGACTTCTGGGTACTTTTGATGGCTGTGCTGACAAGATAAGAGGGATCCTCGGTAAGCATTGGCCCATCTTGATGATGGACCCCGATATTAAAGAAGCTGTACATCATTACCCTCAAATTACATTTAGAAGGGGCAGCAACTTGAAGGATCTCCTTGTTCACAGCCATTTTGCACCTGTTCCTAGGCAAGGCACATGGCTTGACCGTAGGCCAATAGGCTGCTTCAGGTGTAGTGGCTGTGTAGCCTGTGGGCTCATTCAACCAGGCAAAACCTTTTACAGCTCCAATTTGTTAAAAACATTCCCCATCAGAGATTTTATCAATTGCAAGACACAGGGCGTCATTTATAAGATCACCTGCACCTGCGGTTTGGAATACGTGGGAAAAACAAAACGTGAGCTGCGTAGACGCCTTGGTGAGCATCTTGGTGATATTGCCAATAACAGGGACACAGCAGTGTCGAGGCATGTACACGATCACCACCAGGGGAATCCAAATTGCCTCAAGGCAATAGGAATTGAGCAAGTTGTTCGTCCGGCCCGTGGTGGAGACTGGGACCGCACGCTACTCCAGAAGGAATCCCGCTGGATCTTTACGCTGGGCACAGTCTCACCCACGGGGCTTAATGAACAGCTCAATTTTGGCTGTTTCATATAGCCCAATGATTGATCACCCACTGAATATCTCTAGGGTGCCCTCCATTGCCCCCATACATATTCATAGTTACATTTTTGTATTTAAGTATATACCATTTCCCTCCCCCTCCCCCCTTCCTCGTTTACCTGTCCCTTCCTCCTATTTTACCATCTCCCCTTATGCCTCTCATACATGTGTCCATATACTGCCAACATAGTCTGGATTTATATATTACTTTATCTTTTTGCCATCTAATACCATGTTCATATTGAGCGCAGCAACATATCCGGAGCTGTGCGGCCCGACGATGCCTGGGAATAGCGTCCCGTTGGCTTGGCAACCGTCGCGTCATCTCGCGTGTATTTGCGAGATGGGACGCGATGACGTTATCTCTGTCATTCACGTCCACCTTCCTGCCTTCCTCTCTCTGTGCGCTGTACCGCTCCGCGCATGCGCGGGCGTCCACCACTCGCTCGGACTGAGGTGGGCGTGTTCTAGCCAAGCCTCATTCTGAGGCTGGCTTTCACTTCAAAAGGTAGCGCTTCTCAATTGCTACCCAGGCTACATCAGCCCATGCGTCTCAGTGAGCTGTTAGGAGAGGGGCTCCATATCTTGATTCCCCTTTCTCTTCATAGCTAAATCGCCCACTTAGATCCATATCTGGATTGTGGTGTTTCTTGTCTCTGTGCAGAGCGCACCTTTGACATTATTGTCAGTGCACCCAGCACAGGTTCAGCCCAAGCTCCCATGTTTCCCCTGATGAGCTTGTTACTCATCCCTCCCCAGCGAAACATGCATGTAGGGACTAGGTAAGCAAGGGCTTTTCTAGGGCGCATAAATTCCAGGGTGAGGTTCCTGTAGGTGACTGGTGGCGGGTAACCGTCATCCGGTCACATAGGCGAGTGTAGGGCTCTAGGGCATTTCTAGGGCCAGCCAGTTCTACAAACCACCCTGCGTTACGTAATTGCCGTCAACAACGGTGTGAAAATCTATCAACACTGGCCGGTCAATTGCTGATCCTGGAGTACCCCATCTGAGCGGTAGGACCAACCGGTTATTATCTTGGTGCCGCCGAGCATCTTACATTATTGTATATTTGGTTTTGGCACTATCTACATCTGTTTGGTAAACCGCCGTGGTGCTCCGCTTATGTATATTTATATAAATTGTTCATATCTCTTATCTTGGGACCTATTTTTCTAAATATCTTTATTAAACGTTATGTTTTACCGAGAACAGGATCCTTCCTCAAATTTCAGGAAGAGATCATCGAGAACCTCCTGTATCCAGGAGGCTCCGTGGCCCCATCCATCAGTGTAGTGAGCCATCTACACGAGCGACATTTCCCCAATGTCGTTGCTGGTACCTCAACCCAAGCGCCACCCCAAAAAAGATGTTGTGTCTGTAGCAGGAGTGGAATAAGGCGTGACACCCGCTATTTCTGCCCTGACTGCCCTGACCACCCTGCCCTATGCTTAGGGGAGTGTTTCCGGAAGTACCACACACAGGTACACTATTAGTATAGGGATTGCGTGACACAGGACAGGCACACAGGGGTCTTAGGGCCCTTTCACTCACAGCTGCTGCAAACCTCTCCTTTTACCTGGGACAAAGTGCATAATTTGCACTTTGCACATTGTCCCATGGGGAAGGAGAGGTTTGTCCTATAAAGGTAAAAAAAAAAAAAAATCACAGGTAAGCAAAAAAGTTCATGTTCCAAAAGTTCAATAAAGTTTATAAAAGTTAATGTTCTGTTTCAAATGTTATATAAAGTTAATGTTAATAAATTTATTGCGTTGCGGCCTGTTTTTTTTTTTTTTTGTTTTGTTTTTTTACCTTCTAGGTGGACCAACCGATGAACCAGCTGCAGCACTGATGTGCATTCTGACAGAAGCATTGCGTTGCTGTCAGATTACACAAAAGTCGGTGTATGCAGCGCTGCAAGACGAGATTTCTCCTCTGCAGTAAAAAAGATATGTTTGCTGAGGCTTATGAGCTGAGGGGCGGTGTTCATATGCTTTGGCAAACACTTTGTATATAAAAAAAAATAAAAAATCCCTGTAATGATTTATTCATCCACATCGATTGATGTGAATGGAGAAATCGGGTTTGCCAGGGCATACGGGCTGAGTGGGTTTGGATGTTGGGCGGAGCTCCTATGTCCTGGCAGACGCCTTTCCCCTCCTTTTTTTTTTTTTGGCAGAGATTTTTTCATCCACATTGATTGAAAAAAATCTCATTACCCGTATGCTCAATATAAGGAGAATAGCAGAAACTCCTAATGCTGGCCATACATGTAATGATTGCGGAGACCCTCAAATGCCAGGGCAGTACAAACACCCCACAAATGACCCCATTTTGGAAAGAAGACACCCCAAGGTATTCGCTGAGGGGCATATTGAGTCCATGAAAGATTGAACTTTTTGTCCCAAGTTAGCGAAAAGGGAGACTTTCCGCTAACTTGTGCCAAAAAAAAAAAATCTTCTATGAACTCGCCATGCCCCTCACGGAATACCTTGGGGTGTCTTCTTTCCAAAATAGGGTCACATGTGGGGTATTTATACTGCCCTGCAATTTTAGGGGCCCTAAAGCGTGAGAAGAAGTCTGGAATCCAAATGTCTAAAAATGCCCTCCTAAAAGGTACTCATTGGAATTTGGGCCCCTTTGCGCACCTAGGCTGCAAAAAAGTGTCACACATGTGGTATCGCCGTACTCAGGAGAAGTTGGGCAAAGTGTTTTAGGGTGTCTTTTTACATATACCCATGCTGGGTGAGAGAAATATCTCTGTAAAATGACAACTTTGTATAAAAAAATTGGAAAAGTTGTCTTTTACAGAGATATAATTTTCTCACCCAGTATGGGTATATGTAAAAATACACCCCAAAACACATTGCCCTACTTCTTCTGAGTGCGGCGATACTACATGTGTGACACTTTTTTTCAGCCTAGGTGCGCAAAGGGGCCCAAATTCTAAAGAGCACCTTTAGGATTTCACAGGGCTTTTTTTTATTTTTTTTTTTTTGAAAATCTCTTTTTATTGTTTCAAGCTTATAAGCACATGTACAAAAAATTACATCATTTCTTATACAATAAACATCATATGTGTGTACATTGTTGTAAATTATATTCAGCATGTGTTTATACTTATAAGCACATTTTTATCATATTATAGAATCATTACATATATATAACAATGAGTAACAGGTAATAAGGGGGGGGAAGCAAAAGGAGAGGAAGAAATAATAAAAGCGAAAGTATTAACTGGAAGGCTCTCTAATGACACAAAATTTTATAATTTTACATAGGCTATGTCACAGGGCATTTTTTACGCATTTGGATTTCAAACTACTTCTCACGCTTTAGGTGTCCTAAAATGCCAGGGCAGTATAAATACCCCACAAGTGACCCCATTTTGGAAAGAAGACACCCCAAGGTATTTCGTGAGGGGCATGGCAAGTTCATGTAAAATTTTATTTTTTGTCACAAGTTAGTGGAATATGAGACTTTGCAAGAAGAAAAAAAAAAGAAATATCATTTTCCGCTAACTTGTGCCAAAAAATAAATAAATCTAGGAACTCGCCATGCCCCTCACGGAATACCTTGGGTGTCTTCTTTCCAAAATGGGGTCACTAGTGGGGCATTTATACTGCCCTGGAATTTTAGGGGACCTAAAGCGTGAGAAGTAATTTGGAATCCAAATGCGTAAAAAATGCCCTGTGAAATCCAAAAGGTGCTCTTTAGAATTTGGGCCCCTTTGCGCACCTAGGCTGCAAAAAAGTGTCACACATGTGGTATCGCCGTACTCAGCATAAGTTGGGCAATGTGTTTTGGGGTGTCTTTTTACATATATCCATGCTGGGTGAGAGAAATATCTCTCTAAAATGACAACTTTGTATTTACCCAGCATGGGTAAATGTAAAAATACACCCCAAAATACATTTCCCTACTTCTTCTGAGTACGGCGATACCATATATGTGACACTTTTTTGCAGTCTAGGTGCGCAAAGGGGCCCAAATTCCAAAGAGTATCTTTACGATTTCACAGGGCATTTTTTACGCATTTGGATTCCAGACTTCTCACGCTTTAGGGCCTCTAAAATGCAAGGGCAGTATAAATACCCCACAAGTGACCCCATTTTGGAAAGAAGACACCCCAAGGTATTCCGTGAGGTTTATGGTGAGTTCATGTAAAATTTTATTTTTTGTCACAAGTTAGTGGAATATGAGACTTTGTAAGAAAAAGAAAAAAAATTATTAAAAAAATAATAATTTCCGCTAACTTGAGACAAAAAATAAAAACTTCCATGAACTCACTATGCCCATCAGCGAATACCTTAGGGTGTCTACTTTCCGAAATGGGGTCATTTGTTGGGTGTTTCTACTGTCTGGGCATTGTAGAACCTCAGGAAACAAGACAGGTGCTCAGAAAGTCAGAGCTGCTTCAAAATGCGGAAATTCACATTTTTGTACCATAGTTTGTAAACGCTATAACTTTTGCGAAAACCAATAAATATACACTTATTTCATTTTTTTTTTATCAAAGACATGTAGAACAATACATTTAGAGAAAAATTTATATAGAAATGTAGTTTTATTTGAAAAATTTTACAACTGAAAGTGAAAAATGACATTTTTTTGCAAAAATTTCGGTCAATTTCGATTAATAACAAAAAAAGTAAAAATGTCAGCAGCAATGAAATACCACCAAATGAAAGCTCTATTAGTGAGAAGAAAAGGAGGTAAAATTCATTTGGGTGGTAAGTTGTATGACCGAGCAATAAACCGTGAAAGTAGTGTAGTGCAGAATTGTAAAAAGTGGTCTGGTCATTAAGGGGGTTTAAGCTAGGGGAGCTGAGGTGGTTAAGTCCTGTAGGTTGCGAGATCGGGCATCCATGGATCAGATTTCTTTTTCCAGCACATCCCACTTGATTGGATTGAGATCTGGGGAATTTGGAAGTCAACACCTAAAAATCTATGTAGTGTGCCATGGGCATTATCCTGTTGAAAGAGGTCACCCCAGCAGAATACTAACCAGAGCATCACACTATTTCTACTTGCTTGCATTTGTGCTATAGTGCATTCTGGTGCCATCGCCATTTTCCTAGTAACCAATGCACAAACCCAGCCGTCCACATGATGTAAAACAAAACATTACTCATCAGGCCAGGCCGACTTCTTCTTCTATTGTTCCATGGCCCATCTCTGATGTTTATGTGCCCATTGCAGTAGCTTTCAACAGTGGACAGGGGTTTAGCATGGGCACTTTGACCTGTCTATGGCTACACTGCAGTATACCCAGAGAGCTATGGTGCACTGTGTTCTTTCTGTGATAGCTAATATTGCTTATTTTTACAAATTTATGCTACAGTAGATCTTTTTTTAGATTGGTCCACATCACACCCTATGCACATCAGTGAGGCTTGTACACCCACAACCCTGTCACTAGTTCACCAGCTGTCTTTCAATGGACAATTTTTAGAAACACATCCCACTGTATATCTGGAATACCCCAGAAGACCTGCTGTTTTGAAGATGCTCTGATCTAGTCATGCAGCCATCACAATTGTAGTATTTCAGATCCTTACCCTTGGCTATTTTCCTGCTTACAACACATCAACTTCAAGAACTGTATGTACTTATGTCCCCATATATCCCACCCCTCGACAGGTGCTATTGTGGTGTGGTAATTAGTCTTATTCACTTCACATATGGTTTTAATGTCATGCCTGATCAATTTATATAAATAATAATAGTAAAAAATATTAATATTTTCAATTTCCACCTTTAATAAACTAACTTTAGATTTTTACAATTTCAGTAGATCTCATTTCAAACATGAAATGTGCTGGATTCATAGATCTTTCATTTGAGGATGAACACGGGGTAAAATACATTAACTACTATCACTGAAATACGTAATGAAATAATAAACCAAAAATACTGTAATCATTACTATCCAAACATATATACAAAAAAACTAAAGCAAACCTCAGCTTGTTTCTCTTTATCTTTTTCCAGTCCTGGATGCTAGCTGCATGTTGCATGCATGTGTTCTGGGCTAGACGATACAAGGACTCAGTTATACAAGTAAATAAAGTTACAGCCATGTTCCCTGCTGTGCCATCTCCGAGCAATAGGCTCCATGCTGCTTTCTCAATAATGTCATTTCTGTGCTGTTACTGAAGCTAAAGCTCCCAGGTTTCAATTTGTACCTTTAAACACATTCTGCAGACAATCAATAATTATGTTCATGATCTACAACTTAGCCAAGCCCAGCGGACAAGTTCTGTTACCTGTGTGATTTGTACCATGACCATGGAAGCATGACACCATGAAGCAGTATCTGTCTATGTGTTTCCATGGACCTAACAGCCACCTCTGATGCAGAGATTAGATTGTAAACTTGTGCGAATTACATGAATAGGTACTTTTTGCAGATTAAAGTATAATGTGAGTAAATTCTTAGTATAAAACCGTATTGCATACTTATCGTTTCTACCTTGGATGTTTAATCACAAGATTTGCTTACTGGCAGTAAGCAAAGCACAAAACACTAACGCTGCGATCACTTTCAATCAAATTCTTCTAAGGCTACTTTCACAGTTACGTTTTGGCTTTCCGTTTGTGAAATCCATCATGGGCTCTCACAAGCGGTCCAAAACGGAAACAGTTTTGCCCTAATGCATTCTGAATAGAAAGGGATCCGCTCAGAATGCACCAGTTTGCCTCCGTTCAGTCTCCATCCGCTTGACGAAACGGAGTCAAACGGATCCGTCTCCCGTTGACTTTCAATGGAGTTCATGACGGATCCGTCTTGGCTATGTTACAGATAATACAAACGGATCCGTTCATGACGGATGCATGCGGTTGTATTATTGTAACGGATGCGTTTTTGCAGATCCATGACGGATCCTCCCAAAACGCGAGTGTGAAAGTAGCCTAAACACAGTGACATAAGTAAAGGGACCGTGGGCAGATCTACCACGGTAATAGGCATAACAGTTCTTCTGGGGTCGCAAATTTTTATCGCGAATATTGCCACTTCGAGAATTCGCGAATATCTAGAATATGGTGCTATATCTTCGTAATCGTGAATATTCTAGATTTTTTTTCATTAGTACCCATGATCCCTCACTGCTTATTGCTTGTGGGCCAATGAGAAGGCTGCAATATCTTTGACTTTAGGAGTAGTGTTGATCGCAAATTTTCCGATCGCAGATTTTCGCAATCAAGAAAATAATGACGAGATCACGAAGTCTCTAATATATGATGAATATTCGCCCAAATATTCGCAAAATATCGCGAATTTGAATATTGCCCCTGCCGCTCATCACTAGCACTGCCCACACATATGTGCAGTTTGTGATGTTTATGGACAATGGAATGGTGCATTACCTTTAGCATAGTTTCTGTGCTGAAAACTCACTGATTAATTTCTGTACATTACCATGTGTATTATCATACTATTGTGATATCACTGTGAGCCTTTTTCCTGTACTATGACACCATTGGGCACATTATGTCTGTACTGTAACTTCACTCTCACCATTGTGACATGTCTGTGCGCATTAAGAAAACCAACATAATCATAAGCTTCTCATATTTATGCTGCTAAAGGTGGACATGATGATGTGGAGCCCCTTTCCAAGTCTTGCTAAGGGGACCCATGGGTCCTTATTATGTCCCGGAAAGTAATTTTCTTTCCTTCCCATCCATGCAACATTTATAATTAGTATATTGTACAGTAAGAGACCATGAGAAGAGAAATAGTCCTTAATTTTTTCTTATCTTTCACCTAAATACATTAAAATGGGACCTAACACCACAAAATGCAGTGCAATCTGCGGGCATCATGTTATACAGAAGGAGAAGCTGAGCAGATTGATTATATCATTTTGTGGGAAAGGATTCAACAAAATTTGCAATTTATACATTTATATCTGTCCTCTTTTTTCATTTGTACATGAGGAAAGTGTTATCAGTGATTGATAGCATTCTCTATGTAAGTGTGCTGTAAGGGATCGATCTCTCTCTCAAGAGGTCGCAATCACAGATTTCTTCTCTGACAACGGGGTTCAAGTCCAAAAGGTGCTTTATTTTGGCACTTCAGCACCATCACACACATAAACATAGAAAATAAACACCTGCCCGTCTGGACTCTACCTAATTCACGTGTTGTCTCTACCTCACCTTTAGAGGGCCGTTCACACACGGGATTAGATCCGGCTTCCTCAGCCATATATGGTTCAGCAGCCTCCAGCATCCTTGTGGGTAGATTGTCCTGAAGTCCTCCCGACCCTCTTTACATAGGCGTCGCTGGGCCCCGCAAACTTCAGGTTTTACAAAGTCTTGTGGCCCCTCAGCCCTCCTGGCTGAGACCACACAGAGCCTCTCAGGCGCTATTAGTAATTGGCAGCATTCCCTGTGTAAAGCCTGTATTACACTGGCAGATTTTCTGCCAGATGATCGCTAATGAGCATTTGTAGTAACACTCATCTGGCAGTCTAATACTGCTGCCGATTACCCGATGAACGAGCAAACACTCATTCATCGGGAAATCGGGATCTTTCAGCACACTGAAAGATCATAATTTGCTGGTGCCAGATCATGCTGTCTAATCACGATCCGCTTCTGGCAAATAAGTAGACAGCATGGGTAGGAGTTTTGGCATAACGATTGCTCCTCCCCATGCTGTGGAGGAGATTGCTGCATGTAATAGAAGCGGTCTCCTCCGCTAGCGAGCAGGCAATTGCCGGGAGGGAACACATCTTTCCCGATAATCTCCTGCAGAGTGAAGTGAGTATGTTTTTTTTTTACCACCATTTTATGAAAAAAATGATTTGTTACCAGGAAGGGCGAGAAAATTCGTGAAATTTTTCATGAAATTCAGATCAAAGTCAATTTGTTTTGCTTCGATTCACTCAACACTAATCAAAATGGATTTCACCATGCACAATCCTTGTTTCCCTCTGATGGTGAATCCCACTGAATCCGAGGCTAGAGAACTACAAAACAGAAGATAAAATAGAGTTTGATATCATAAAAATTTCAATACAAAATGTGACATTTTGGGGGGTGATGAAAGGAGTATTTTTGTTGTTAGAATTCCATGTATCTGAGAATTTCTGCAGTTGGCTGTTATAGTAAAATAGATACCCATTTTCTCTCTCACTTTTTGGGGTTTTTCAGTGATTGTAGATAACTCATTCATGATTAACTGTAAGCCGACTGTCATCTAGTAATAGGGAATTAAGTTAAAAATAGATCAGGAGTGCAGCTGCATTGACGACACAGGTCATTACAGTTTGTATGTGCCAAGAGCTTGGTGTTAAATCATTGTTAGTCCATAATATAAGTTTTATGGTTTTGTTTTTCCACTGGAGCACAGTGCATGTAAAAGATGCCAAAAGGGCATTGTGACCCCTTTAATTCTATAACCTCTAGTTTATTAGCCTATTAAGGATCTTGTAGCAGATGTCTGATGATGATGGTGCATGATAATTACAGTGCAGTACTGTAGACAATTAACATATTATGAAGATCTAAGAACCCCCTTGTAGGTTACAACAGTTCTTATTTTCCATGCCAAGATTTCTTCGGCTTGTTACTAAAGAATTTATATTTTTGATAAATAAGAAACCCAAGTGCTCGGAACTTCAATTGTGAGAAAAATGATTAAAATGCATAAAAACTCTTCATCTCTTAAATCTAACAAATGTGAAATTGTTAATGTGATGATGAATATATGAAACTATTGTGACCTTGTGATACAAGCAGTCAATTCAGCAAAAGTAGAATATCACTCATATAAATTATGATTTAAAAGGGTATTCTGTTTTGTTTTCCTTTTAATTTTTTTATTCATTTATAAAGTATAATAAAATATTCTAATAAGCGTTAAAATTCTGCTAATTTATCTTTCTTATGCCAGTGCAGTAGCCCTTGTCTTCATGGTAGAATGGTTTTAACTCTTGGATCAATCCTATGTAATAAATCCATGAGCCATCTGAATAGAACAAAACTTGGAGTCAGTCATTTGACCCCCTGGCATTCATTTATCAACAGGGATGAATCAACACCTAGGATACATGCATGGGTTAAGTAAATTGGCCTTATTATGGAATTATTATTATTATTATTATTATTATTATTATTATTATTATTATTATTATTATTATTATTGTGGGTATCACAACAATTACAATGGCTTCTTGTCTGTACTTGATTTGTAACATGGCTGCCTGTCACTATGTGATGTTATGTTTGTAAAAAAAAGTTAACTGCTAAAAAACACTCGGGAGAGAACGTAAAATATTTTCCTGCACAGACACTGACAGACATGGTGCTGAGGTAAGTAGAAATACTCTATAAAGTTCTGCTGTTCAATAAACTATTATTAGATACCTGGACAATGTTAACCCGGTTTACCACTTTCTGCTTAAATTTACTTATCCGATGGGTACTGAGGTGTGAACTGAAAAAAGGTTCATTCTCTACCCCGCCATGCAGGCAAAATCCTCCCATGGATCATCTGTGTAAATAATGAACATGGCAGATGCTGCATTTACTTTCAAAATGGCAGTCATCACATGTGTTACTCCCCCCCTCCCTTTCGAATATACTATAACACTCAGAACAGCGCACGTTCTACATGGCGCGGACAGGCTCTTTTACGCGAACCAAGCGCGTTTTCCATTGATGGAGCAGAGCCATCAGTCATGTGATTTCTGGAGGCAGATGGAGGTGGCAACTGAGGCAATTGTAACCCCTGTTGTGTAGCATGAGGCTGGGCTTGAGCCTCTGCAGCAGAAGGCTCCAACACTCTCCTGGGGGATGGGGGAACCTGGCCTCTGGGAGCAGGGACTGGTAAAGGCAGTGAAGTGGGGGGGGGGGGGTGGCTGAGACATGATGCAAGGAGAAAGAAGCTGGAGGTAAGTCACCTCACAGACTAACGGACCCTGATAAAAAAAACAAGCAAAAGAAGATGAAGAAACAAAGCCAACCTGGCACAGTAAGAGGCAATGGCAGGACTGCAGGGCCGGAAGAGGTTGTGGGCGGTGACGAGGCAAGACGCGGGAAGACCGGGGGCGTGTCACCAACACAAGCGATGTAATAGAGAAGCCGGCGAGCCGCAACTGATCTCGCGAGATCTCGGACGCAAGCAGACAGCGGCGAGGAGAGAAGCCGGGGACTAAGATGGCGCCTGCGGAAAAAAATCTGAGGTAGGAAGGAGCCCGACCGAGTGGCCTAATGGCCAGTAAGCTAGACGCCCGGTCGGTAAACGCAGGGGGCTATAAGTTCGGCGCAGGGGGGGACAGAACCACAGAGAACTCCAAAGATGGCGCTGAAAAACTCGCCAGACCGGCAAGAGGAAAAAGGGGAGGAAAAAACCCACTAATGCCGCTAAGTGTAACAGCGAACAGTAGCTAACAAAAGAAACAAAACCTATAACCTGAACATATAAGATGCCCCAGACAGCTTCCTCGGGCCCATAAAGGGGGGGAAAAGCTGAAGGGCAACAAAATCACCACAAAAAAACAAGCTGAAAAGGGGGAAGCATAGATAACATTAACTTTCTCTGTACTTATCTGGTAGCAGCAAAGAAAGAGGAGGATCCCAGTGGAAACAGACCTTATATACACTGGGATTGAGGGGAGGGGTTGTTTCCATGGTTTCTGTACCCTCAATGTTGTTTTTCTTTGCTGCTATGGTAGAAGTAAAGAGAGAGTTAATGCAATATGAGCCTCCGTATCCTGATATAAAATTATCAATTATGTGACCTCTCTCCTTCATCCAGCCCATTCCCCTCATTGTATTGTAGCTGTTGTATGCTAGATGTAGCTCTTTGTTTTTTATGAATAAATTGCTGAGCAGTTTGGGTGGCTATAGGCCCCCCTGAGTCATTGTCGTAGGTGCACTTAATGACATAGACCTGGCTTCCAGTTGAAAAGTAGCTCAAGTAGTATTTGTTGCTTGAGAAATACTGTAGAAGGACTCTAGCAGACATTCAGCTATAAGACCTTATTTATCACTGTACAGGGACAGCTTGGCCAGCAGAAGTATGTCAGGTTATTCACTATTCTGTTGATCTTTGGATCAGCCTTAGTTTAGGCTCCAACAAGATTCAACAGCCTTTGGTAAATAGTTTTGACCCTAGGGGGCTATAGGTGTTTCAAGCAAGATCATCAGATGATTCTGCTCCATATACAGTGGTTGTCAGCTCTGTATTACAGCTGGCACCAGGTCCCAATGGACAGGATCGGACATAATGCCAATCCAGGTCATTTAACTCCTCAGATGCTGCAGTCAATAGTGACCCCAACGTCTATGGGGTTAAACAGAGGGAGGGAACTCCTTATGCCCTCCAACTGCAGCCCCCACAGCAAAATCTCAGGGTTCTGATGGGTTGCTATGACAGCTTGAGGCCTTCTGAAGCCTCCCAGCTATCATAGCAAACAAAATCCCATACATTGCAATAGTATTCTATTGCCTTCTATGATACATGCAAAGATCAGAAGATCACATGTACAAGTCCCCTAAGGGGAATAAAAATTACAGTGATCTTTTTTATAAATATAATGAAACATTGAAATGTTAATAATCCAAATCACCTCCCTTTCCCAATCTTACATAAAAAAAAATTATAAAAAATAATAGGGGTTGCCACATCCTAAAATGTCAATCTAATTAAATATATTATTTTACATAGTGAATGCTGTAATAGAAAAAAATATCCCAATACCCAATTTTTTTGTCATCTTGCCCCTACCAAAAAGTTGAATAAAAAGTAATCAAAAAGTCATATGTAACCCAAAATGGTACCAATAAAAACTATAGCTATCACACAAAGTTCTAAAAACATCTGGTGCTGCAAAAAAACAAAAATTCTAAGTTTTTTAAAAAGTAGTAAACCAAAATAAAAACAATATAAATTTGGTATCACCATCATTTTACTGGCGCACAGATTAAGCTTGTCATGTTATCTTGTCATGTTATCTTTAACATATAGTGAGTGCCATAAAACCCCCAAAAAACCATGGCAGAAATGCCTAGCACCAGCATCCGTAAGTCTGTTCCGTGGCATCCGCTAAAAAATAGAACATGTCCTATTCTTGTTCGTTTTACAGACAAAGATAGGACTGTTCTATAGAGGGCAGGACGTTCAGTTCTGCAAAATGCAAAACGCACATGGCTGGTATCCATGTTTCGCAGATCTGCAAATTCTGGACCGCAAAACTGGCTACAGTAATGTGCATGAGCCCCTAAGATGCAGCAAAATTATCAAAGCCCAAGGTTTGATAAATTTGATAAATATTATAGCAATGCAGACTCAAGCAAAACTAATTAAAAAAATTCCACTCATCAAAAAACTTGCAGTGTAAACTAACTTGTGCTGCAGGTTTTGAATCCACTACATGTCAATTCATACGGTGGAATTTACCTATGGCTTTCAACTTTTGCAATGAAAAGGTTGAAAGCAGCAGACCAGCTGCGATCCCTGCAGCAATGCCACCGCAAAAAAACATCCCATTTTTGCTGCAACAGATTCCAAAGAAACCAGCTCCTGAATTTCCGCAGAAGACTCACTATGGGTAACCGTTCACTAAACATATTCATAAAGCTAAATAATATATTCAGTAAACTCTTTTTACATGCGACTAAATACTATACATTTATTGTGTATCATTCTTTTGAGTTAGCATTGTTGTCGGCTGTTTTACGTTGGCAGCATGTCAGACTCCTGAGTGCTCTTTAATTTAAACAAACTGCAACACTTACTATGAGCAGCAGACCTCTCCGTAGAAATTAGTAGTTGCAGCTCTTTAAATTATCCTGCGCCACACGTTCACCTCCCAGGCTGCCTTTGAAAGAACATTTATTTGTTTCTGGTACAATTCAAGCGTAGCTGAAGCCAGCAGGTGATTATAAACCATTCCAAAAAGGAACAAATGGCAAGTTCTTACCTTTTTAAAAAAAATAATTTCTGGAAAGTTTTGGACTCTGGCTCCGATTTGAGAATCTTTACAACACAGAATTCATTAGTTTTTGTATAAAGTTTAGAATAGATTACACATTGTACAATGCAGTTCTATTTTTATATCTTAGTTGCTTGTATTCTTTCCATATCTTAGCTGGTTCTGTCAATCAGTGCCAAAATGTGTATATCCCAGGCTGCAGAACTCACGTTGATGCATTGCTAAATATGGTGACTTCATTCATTACTTTATTGGTGGGACTCTGTGTTAATTTATTTAATTATGCTTTTGCTGAAAAAATGCCAGACATTTTAGTTCATCTATAATGAAAATTACATGGAGTTAGATTGTAATATTATCATGGGGATCATCTGGCTGCATTGTACCTGGAGACGTCACCAGTTATTTATTGTGCAAATAAAAAGATTGTAAACTTAGCTAACCAATGGACATGAAGCTGTTCATAAGAGATTCATATATTTCATTTGAATAAAAGTATTAGCGTGAGTAGATAAAAAAGGGCATAAAGGGTACTGCAGAACAAAAAGGCTATTAAATAAAGCACCAACAATAAAAACAACTGTGAACATGTTTTCATAACAAGAGGCCATTGTTATACAGGGGACAATAAAGGGGACACTATAACATAGAGGCAATAAAGGGGTCATTTTAATACGGGAGCCAATACAGAGGGTATTATAATACAGGGGAAATAAAGGGATTATTATAATACAGGGTGTACTATGGGTGGGGGGGGCATTATAATATAGGGGCACTAAAATACAAGGGGCACTAGAGGGGACATTATACATAGTGGAACTACAGGGGACATTATTATGCAGGGGGCATTATAACTACAAGGGGCACTCCAGGCGGCATTATATCTACAGGGGCACTGCAGAACGCCATTGTAAATAGTGGGCACACTACAGTGGGGCTTTATAAATACTGGGGTTACTGCAGGGAGCATTTGAATTACTGGAGCTACTACAAGTAATAATATAAATATCGGAGCCACTACAGGGGGCATTATAATTACTGGAGCTACTACAGGTCACATTAGAAATACTAGGACCACTATATGGAGCATTATGACTACTGAGGACACTGTAGAAGGGCCTTATTACTCCTGTGAGCTCTATAGGGGTGCCTTTTAGATCAGCCTTATTACTACTGGAGGCTCCAAAGAAGTGCCTTATATACGAGCCTTGTTAATGCTGGGGACACTATAAAGGGGCCTTAACTCTACACTATGGTGACATTACTACCAGGGGTACTGTCGGTGCATAATTACTATTGGACACAATATGGAGTGCATTGCTACTAATGGGGGCACTCTTGTGGAGCATTATCACTATTGGGGGCAAAATTATTAATGAGGGCTCTCTGGAAGAGAATAATTACTATTAGTGGGACTTTTGGGAGCACTTTGGGGAATATCTATATGGCACTGCTATTTCATAAGTATAATATTTAAGGCTATTTGGGAGCATAGTGGGCACAGTATTGATGGTGGCAGCAGAATAAAACTTTTAGGACACCAGGAAGAGGAAGATGGAGAACATAGGAAACTAAGATGTCTGTGTGGCAAACTGTGCAGAGATGAGATGTGGCTAAAATAGTTTGTCATTGCTGTCTAGGTCGAATGGAGAACATAAGGAAAGAAAGTAACTATATCATAGCAGACTTGCATACAATAGGCATTTAGTGCTGTATGTAATGTCCATCCATTTATGCCTTTAGCATTAGGGCAAGGGGGTATGGGTTAGATTAAAAATTTGTCACAAGGTGGGCGTGGGGGAGAGGGAAACGCCATTTAAATTTTCACCTCAGGCACCAGAAAAGCTAGAATCAGCCGTGATGAGATATAGTGCAAAAGATAAGAGAAAAATAGTGACAAGAATCTCACATGATCATTCATAAACAAATACATACAATCAAGATCATGTAAATCCAAAAGGTTTCCTTATTAACTAAACCAACAAATAGTTTACAAACGGTGATAGGAATTTGCTAAAAAAAATAAACTAAACACAAAAGCTGTTTTATTGTGCTGACGTAAACAATGTCTAGAAAGACTGTGATTTAATTTACACCTACTGATATCAGAAAGGTGAGCAATCAGATATAAACCGTAATCGTGCCACAGACTGCAAGCCCCACGGCATTGCATCATGTACACCACAAAGTCTTAGGAAAAGTTGTAGGAATTTTTAATATGAAATATTTCTCCTGTAGCATGAGAGGACACTGAAAAAGTACCATGTGAGATGGTAAGCTAGCAAGAATATTGCTTAAACTTTTTCCCTTATGGGATGTCAGAGTTATGGTGTCATAAACTCCACATTAACAAATCTGTTAACCTCATTTAAATAAATACGACACTCAAAATAGCATTAATCATCTTATTGATGGTTGGATAAAGTTGGCCACGGTGTTACTTAAGTTACCTAAATATATACACTCACCTAAAGAATTATTAGGAACACCTGTTCTATTTCTCATTAATGCAATTATCTAGTCAACCAATCACATGGGCAGTTGCTTCAATGCATTTAGGGGTGTAGTCCTGGTCAAGACAATCTCCTGAAACTCCAAACTGATGTCAGAATGGAAAGAAAGGTGATTTAAGCAATTGGAGCGTGGCAGGTTGTTGGTGCCAGACGGCCGGTCTTGAGTATTTCACAATCTGCTCAGTTACTGGGATTTTTCACGCACAACCATTTCTAGGGTTTACAAAGAATGGTGTGGAAAAGGGAAAAAACATCCAGTATGCGGCAGTCCTCTGGGCAAAAATGCCTTGTGGATGCTAGAGGTCAGAGGAGAATGGGCCGACTGATTCAAGCTGATAGAAGAGCAACGTTGACTGAAATAACCACTCGTTACAACCGAGGTATGCAGCAAAGCATTTGTGAAGCCACAAACACGCACAACCTTGAGGCGAATGGGCTACAACGCAGCGAGACCCCACTGGGTACCACTCATTCTCCACTACAAATAGGAAAAGAGGCTACAATTTGCACAAGCTCACCAAATTGGACTGTTGAAGACTGGAAAAATGTTGCTGGGTCCTGATGAGGTCTCGATTTCTGTTGAGACATTCAATGGTAGAGTCCGAATTTGGCGTAAACAGAATGAGAAACATGTATCCATCCTCTGATGGCTACTTCCAGCAGGATAATGCACCATGTCACAAAGCTCGAATCATTTCAAATTGTTTCTTGAATATGACAATGAGTTCACTGTACTAAAATGGCCCCCACAGTCACCAGATCTCAACCAATAGAGCATCTTGGGATGTGGGTGGAACAGGAGCTTCGTGCCCTGGATGTGCATCACCTCAAATCTCCATCACTGCAAGATGCTATCCTATCAATATGGGCCAAACTTTCTAAAGAATGCTATCAGCACCTTGTTGAATCAATGCCACGAGAATTGAGGGAGTTCCTGAAGGCAAAAGGGGGTCCAACAACGTATTAGTATGGTGTTCCTAATAATTCTTTAGGTGAGTGTATAATGAATATAACATGAAACAGTCAAATTAATAACCTTCAATAATAACTCCACATAGTCCACTCGAAGAGTGACTATTTCCCCAAAAGCTAACACCGTGATATTAAGTTAGAAAGGGGAAGGGAGAGGGGGTTTCTTCTCTGCCGCTCACCAACTCCGCAGTAACTGTCAAAACCTTTTATTTTATAGTACTCACGTGCAACAGTTGATCCATTCTCCAATCAAGATGAAGATAGATTCTTCCATTGATCCGGCAGATCGCACAAGGCATCTGTTACCAGGTAAGAAACATAAGCCGTAAATACACTGCTCAAAAAAATAAAGGGAACACTTAAACAACACAATGTAACTCCAAGTAAATCACACTTCTGTGAAATCAAACTGTCCACTTAGGAAGCAACACTGAGTGACAATCAATTTCACATGCTGTTGTGCAAATGGGATAGACAACAGGTGGAAATTATAGGCAATTAGCAAGACACCCCCAATAAAGGAGTGGTTCTGCAGGTGGTGACCACAGATCACTTCTCAGTTCCTATGCTTCCTGGCTGATGTTTTGGTCACTTTTGAATGCTGTCGGTGCTTTCACTTTAGTGGTAGCATGAGACGGAGTCTACAACCCACACAAGTGGCTCAGGTAGTGCAGCTTATCCAGGATGGCACATCAATGCGAGCTGTGGCAAGAAGGTTTGCTGTGTCTGTCAGCGTAGTGTCCAGAGCATGGAGGCGCTACTAGGAGACAGGCCAGTACATCAGGAAACGTGGAGGAGGCCGTAGGAGGGCAACAACCCAGCAGCAGGACCGCTACCTCCGCCTTTGTGCAAGGAGGAACAGGAGGAGCACTGCCAGAGCCCTGCAAAATGACCTCCAGCAGGCCACAAATGTGCATGTGTCTGCTCAAACGGTCAGAAACAGACTCCATGAGGGTGATATGAGGGCCCGACGTCCACAGGTGGGGGTTGTGCTTACAGCCCAACACCGTGCAGGACGTTTGGCATTTGCCAGAGAACACCAAGATTGGCAAATTCGCCACTGGCGCCCTGTGCTCTTCAGATGAAAGCAGGTTCACACTGAGCACATGTGACAGACGTGACAGAGTCTTGAGACGCCGTGGAGAACGTTCTGCTGCCTGCATCATCCTCCAGCATGACCGGTTTGGCATTGGGTCAGTAATGGTGTGGGGTGGCATTTCTTTGGAGGGCCGCACAGCCCTCCATGTGCTCGCCAGAGGTAGCCTGACTGCCATTAGGTACCGAGATGTGATCCTCAGACCCCTTGTGAGACCATATGCTGGTGCGGTTGACCCTGGGTTCCTCCTAATGCAAGACAATGCTAGACCTCATGTGGCTGGAGTGTGTCAGCAGTTCCTGCAAGACGAAGGCATTGATGCTATGGACTGGCCCACCCGTTCCCCAGACCTGAATCTAATTGAGCACATCTGGGACATCATGTCTCGCTCTATCCACCAACAGACTGTCCAGGAGTTGTCAGATGCTTTAGTCCAGGTCTGGGAGGAGATCCCTCAGGAGACCGTCCGCCACCTCATCAGGAGCATGCACAGGCGTTGTAGGGAGGTCATACAGGTACGTGGAGGCCACACATACTACTGAGCCTCATTTTGACTTGTTTAAGGACATTACATCAAAGTTGGATCAGCCTGTAGTGTGTTTTTCCACTTAAATTTTGAGTGTGACTCCATATCCAGACCTCCATGGGTTGAAAAATTTGATTTCCATCTTTTTATTTTTGTGTGATTTTGTTGTCAGCACATTCAACTATGTATAGAACAAAGTATTTTAGAAGAATATTTAATTAATTTAGATCTAGGATGTGTTATTTTTGTGTTCCCTTTATTTTTTTGAGCAGTGTACTTGCACATGCAATTAAAGGTGTCATGACACCATGTCACCCTTAATTGCATACGCAACTAGGTCTGCCCAGAATATCTTGATCCTGCGCCGTGGTGAGCATTTTTCTTCCTTGCAGTCTATTGGTAGACTTCACAAATTGTTTGCGCCTTTGGTGCCCTTTATCTTCCATTTGAATAAGTCACAGACCGGTAATGTCTTTTGGGGTACACTATATGGTGAGCAGGATATATATTAAATTTCAGAGCACAGATCAGAAAAAAAAAGCATATTATCAACTAGACACAGAAATGTGATCATCATATTGAATAATGCAAAAAAATCAAGCAAAAATCTAATCCTTATTGACTGCAATGTAAGAAAATGAATGCCAAATGGACAAAAACATTTTCTTCTTATCTCCAAGTTATGTTGCCTGATGTGGTCTTTGGCCTCAATGATCCTTCTTCTTTGCTCTTTCTCTTCTTTCACAAACCAGTACTATTTATTTTCTCTACATCTTTTAACATATGTTGGAGCCACCTTTTAGATCTAAGTTTGAGAAAAGGCTAACCGGTGGGCCGATGGCTCAGTAATCACCTCCCTTTATCCAGCCATGGTTTATCTTCCGTGACTGCACCAAGAAAGGGCAAGTTTTTTTTTTTGAGCGATAACTCATGGATGCCGCTGAAAACCAAACTGGGTATCCACTGACAGTTTAAATCCATTCAATGGGGCTGAACCACGAGCATGTCCACTGCATTCAAGTTGAAAGTAGAAGGGTTTCTGACACTAAAAAAGGAGCAGAGTTTATTGGAACCATTATGTGAAGATAGTATACTAGATTGACAATGACAGAAATCCATTCAGGTCACTAATCTCGAATGAGCAAAATGACATAGAGTAGCATAGTAACCCAAATACATTTTACCCCCTCATATGGTAAAGCAAAGACATCATATTTCTGATGGCAAATGTAATGTCAGCATGTAGAACCTCTGCATAATAAAAATAGCTTTAATAAAACAAATTTAAAATGTTTTATTTCCCAACAATTCTTGGTGAGCTTCATAGGGTCTGCAATAAAATTACTATTGCTGTTTTCCTTTGGCCTACCTTTTTTCTAGTTGTAAACGTGGCCATACACATAAGATGAATGTCGACCAAACCTGCTAATTTTAGTAGAACCTGCCAACTATTTAATATTCATGGGGGTGTCTTAACTCTCCCACGACACCAGATGTCATTTCAATATGCCCAATCCTTTTCCTCTCAAGGGAGGTACGCTGCTGCCAAAGGTGTCTGGCAGCAGCTTACTGTATACCCATCTCCCTTGTAAGAACATATGCATGCTCCGCCAAACCAAGTGAACATGTGTATGAGGAGTAGAGATGAGCGAATCGAATTGCAGGAAAAAATTGATTCTCACCGAATGCGAATTTCGTGGTAACGAATCGCATTTTTCGTAAAATGGCTGCTGCACGTGTGAGGACATGGGGCAAGGAACTCTGGGAAGGCGGGATCAACCACAATGCCATGCATGCAGCCAATCAGCAGCCAGCCCTGTGATGTCACAGCCCTATAAATAGCGCAGCCATCTTAGATTCTGCCATTTACCAGTGTACTTAGTGCAGGGAGAGACGTCAGCACACGCTAGGGACATTGATAGAAAAAATTTCATTGTGCTAAAATTTCCCTATTTACAAGTGCAGGGAAAGGATAGGGAGGAATCATTCCACAGCATTTCTGTTGAACAGGGTTCATTAGGGGAGGTTACAGCCTGGGTAATAGGAACAATCCCATTATACCTTGCAGCACTGACTGGGGATCCAAATTGCCATTATACAGCTCTGTAATTCCAGCAAACCATTCCTATTAGGGTGAAAGTGCTGTTTGATACAGGCATTAACAGGGGTTACTACAAGAAAATATTTCTACGTTTTATTTGCCCTAGTGCGGTTCAGTTATATGTTCTAAAGCATTTTTTGGCTTGTATTAGTGGGAAAAAAGGGCTTATTAGCCGTTATGTGGTTAAGTGTTGAAATTACAGTCTTTTTTGTCGTGTATTAGTGGCAAAAGTAAAATATATTTGCCGCTCAGTGGTGCAGTTATCTGTTCTACAGCTCTTTTACATGTATTAGTGGAAAAAGTAAATTATATTTGCCACTCAGCTGTGCAGTTTTATGTTTTAAAGGCCTTTTTTTGCGTGTATTAGTGGAAAAAGGAAAAATATCTTTGCTGCCTAGCGGTGCAGTTATCTGTTTTAAAGCCCTTTTTTGCGTGTATTAGTGGAAAAAGAAAAAATATCTTTGCCGTTCAGCGGTGCAGTGAGATATTTTACAGCCCAGTTTGCTGTGTATTACTGGCGAAATACAAATATATTCGTTGTTAATTGTTGCACTTATCGGTTGAAAAGCCTTTTGTGTAAAAATAGAAAAAAATTAGGGCGTATTTGCCGTTCAGCGGTGCAGTGAGATATTTTACAGCCCATTTTGCCTTGTATTACTGGCAAAATACAAATATATTCACCTTTCATCGTTGAAAAGCCTTTTGTGTAAAAATAGAAAAAAATTAGGGCCTACTATGACCTCAGGGAGCAGGATGTCCGGGACTATGCTAAATAAAAAGTGGAGGTCCTTGCTTGCCTAGGCATTACGCCGGCTGTTCGTGCCCGGAGGGTACACACATGGAGCTACACCATGGACAAGCCTGCCCGCTCTCAGATGTTTGACCTCCTCCATTTTGTGCGGAAGTGGCTGGAACCTGAGGCTTCTACGCCAGCCCAAATCGTGGAGAAAGTAGTGTTAGACCACTACTTTCGTGCCCTCCCTGCGGAGCTACAATAGTGGGTCGGACATGGAGACCCCAATCTTGTCAATCTGGTGAAAAGGTTCCTGGCGACTGAGGTTCCCTGCCGCACCAACGTCTCCCCGGAGTACCAGACCTGTGTCATCTGTGGGTAAGAGAGTTGCGGCTGTTGGTGGTGTGTGAAAGGGTGCAAGAGAGAACAAGGCTCTAGAGGTTGGGCGTGGGCCTAAGACTGAGTCCCACGGGCAGTATGGTCCCGGAGAGGTCTTCCCACCGAGGAGACCTGGGATGCTTCAGTGCTGGATGTGCTGTGAGTGGGGACACATTGCTGCCCATTGCCCTCTTAGCTTAGAGCCCAAGGAGTGTGCAGGTAGCCGGAGAAAGTTGCTGTATGCAGTGCCAGTGTGTGCGGCCTCACCAGGACTAGAGACTGAGCCGCAGATATGTACCCTGGTGATAAATGACTGCTCCGTCAAGGCTCTGTTGGACTCCGGTAGTCTGGTCACCTTGGTGAATGCCAGCTTCGTGGCTGGGAATTATGTGCCGGACAAAAGCATAAATGTGCTGTGCATCCATGGGGATGCAAAATCATACCCGGTGGCTCGGGTTAAGCTGGAGATGGGGTAGTCAAAAGACTAATGCATGACGTAATACTGGGTCGGGACTTCCCATTATTTTGAAAGTTGTGGGAGAAGAAAAGCTCTTCTGCAGCCAGTCAAGAAACCCCGCAGAAGCTGTGCCTTCCCCTTTAAATAATCATTGCTGTGAGCTGCCTATTGAACACAATGGTTTAAAGGTGAAAAATGAACAAATCATGTTAACTGAAATGTCTAATGAAAATGTGGGGCCATGTGATGATGTGGTGACGACACCCCCTTTCCCTTGCAGGTGTTAGGTGTTAGCGGGGGAAGAAGCAAAATGTATTGGACTTAGACGTGTCCCGAGGTCACTTTGGTACGGAGCAATTGAGAGACCCCAATCTCGTAAATGCTCGAGCGAATGTTACCATCATAGATAATGTACCACAGGAACCAGAAGCTGACCAGAAATTTCTGCATTTTGGCATGAATAAAAACATAGTGTATCGTGTTATCAAATGCAACACCGAAATTGTGGAGCAGCTCCTGGTACCAAAACCCTATAGACGTATGGTATTAGACCTAGCACATAGCCACGTACTTGGGGGTTACTTAGGGACTAGCAAAACACAGGAGAGGACACTACAAAGGTTTTACTGGCCTGGAGTGTATGAGGAGGTGAAATCATACTGCGGTTCGTGCCCCCCTGTCAGATAAGTGCCCCAGCATCCCATTTCCGGAGTCCCTTGGTGCCTCTTCCCATGATTGAGGTATCTTTTGAAAGAATTGCCATGGATTTGGTGGTTCCCATTGTAAAGTCAGCTAGGGGACACCAGTATATTTTGGTTGTGTTGGACTATGCCACTCGGTACCCGGAAGCGGTGCCCCTGCGAAACATGGCGTTCAAAAATATTGCCCAGGAGTTATTTTTCATGTTCTCCTGCACAGGGATCCCTAAGGAAATTCTCACAGACCAGGGTACACCCTTTATGTCGAAGGTCATGAAAGAGTTACGCAAATTGTTTAAAATCACCCAAATACGTACATCGGTATACCACCCCCAAGCAGACGGCTTAGTTGAGAGATTGAACAAAACCCTGAAGCAATTGTTAAGGAAAGTAGTAGAAAAATATGGATGTTACTGGGACTGCCTCCTACCCTACCTTATGTTTTCAATCAGAGAGGTACCCCAGGCTTATTCCGGGTTTTCACCCTTTGAGTTGGTATATGGCCGTCACCCAAGGGGTTTATTAGATGTGGCCAAGGAAACCTGGGAAACCGAGGCTACACCCTATAAAAGCGTCATCGAACATGTTGCTCAAATGCAAGACTGGATAGCGAGTGTGATGCCCATCGTTAAAGAGAATCTGCAAAGAACTCAGGAGGCTCAAAGCAGAGTCTATAACAGATCGGCCAGGGTAAGGGGCTACCCCATGCCCAGAGTAGATAAACTTATTGAGAGGCTTGGGAAAGCAAGGTACATCACGACCCTTGAGCTTACAAAGGGTTATTGGCAGATACCATTGTCAGATGAGGCAAAAGAAAAGACAGTATTCTCCACTCCAGAGGGGCTGTTCCAGTACACAGTGATACCGTTCGGGTTACATGGAGCCCCTGCTACATTTCAGAGGTTGATGGACCTAATCTTGAGGCCACATCATGACTATGCTGCCGCCTACCTTTTTTCACCTAATTGGAAAAGTCACCTCTGGAAAGTACAGGCTGTGATAGACTCCATTAGTGATGCTGGCCTTACCATAAGCCCTGAGAAGTGTGCGGTAGGTCTAGAGGAAGCAAAATACCTGGGCTACATTATTGGTAAAGGGCTAGTTAAACCCCAGGTCAATAAAGTAGAGGCAATACAGAACTGGCCTAAGCCCTTAACAAAAAAAAAACAAATCAGGTCCTTCCTTGGCATAACTGGGTACTACCGCCGGTTCGTATCTAATTTTGCCTCAATTGCAGCACCGTTGACTGACTTAACGAAAGGCCCTAAGTCAGTACTGGTGAAGTGGACCCCAGAGGCAGAAAAGGCCTTTCAAAGCCTTTCAAAAAAGAGTTTATGGTCCAGACAGATGCAACTGACACAGGCTTGGGAGCGGTCCTGTCACAAGTGGTAAATGGGGAAGAGCACCCAGTGATGTACCTAAGCAGAAAACTGACCACAGCAGAAAAAAATTACGCCATAGTGGAACGAGAGTGTCTGGCCATTAAAGGGGCACTGGAGTCACTTAAATATTATCTGCTGGGTAGGAAATTTGTGTTGGTGACAGATCATGCTCCGTTAACCTGGATGAAACAAAACAGGGAGAAAAATGAGTGACCAGGTGGTTTCTCTCCCTGCAAAATTTTAATTTCAATGTTGAGCATAGGCTGGGGAAATTTCAGGGAAATGCAGATGCGTTGTTCAGGAGACAGTTTGCAGGCTGAAAATACCCAGACCCCCGGTCTAGAGAAGAGGGGGGGGGGGGATATGTGGTAATGTGAACAGGAAAGTATATGGTAAAGTCCTGGAAGGGGTGTATATCTCACCCAGGTTCCTCAACTGGGTGAGGTTAGTAAGATCCAGACTGGTGCTGGCTTCAGCAAATATAGTTGCTGAAGCTATTTTCTTAAGTAGTTTATGGGCTAGATTTTATTGGACTGGGGAAGGTAGGCTTGGTAGAGGGACCTCCCCAGTCCACCCCATTCCAGGGCATGTTTTCCCCTAGCGTGAGGGATCTCCAGGTGTAGCCATCTGCGATCATTAAGGTTAAATAAAAACCTGTCCCCGGCTGTCAGTCTCGGGGAAGTGATGTCTGGAGATAAGTCCAAGAGGCTAGCAGCAGCCCTGACTAAAGAGAAACCTGATAGCCTGTGTGACCTGTGTTTTATAGGTGAGGCAGATACTATCTGTATTAGTTAGTGCTCAGACGAGCAGGATTTGTTTTACGTTTTTGTTGCCGAAAGTGTAAAGGCTATTTATTTCTTCTGTTTGTGCCACAATAAAGTGGAACCTGATTTGAACTTTATCCTGTTGTCTGCACCAGAATCTGTTGCTGCCTCCCTGCTTCAAAGAGCAATCCCTGACAGGTCTAATTGCCGTTCAGCGGTGCAGTGAGCTATTTTACAGCCTAGTTTGCAGTGTATTAGTGGCGAACTACAAATATATTCGTTCATTGTTGCACTTATCTGTTGAAAAGCCTTTTGTGTAAAAATAGAAAAAAAATTGGATCTAACCAGCAACCCAGCGGTTCTTGAATAGTTGACTCGATCTTCCTTTGCCAAGAAGGCAGTACCAGCCCTGCACACACATGTAGAACAGAAGGTGGGCCAGTCCTTGATCCTGTCGGTGTTTGCCAAAGTACACGGCAGCGACGACGTGTGGAGCTGTAACTACTGTCAGGGACAATATATGTCCTTTACGACCCACTGGGTGAATGTGGTTTCTGCACAGCCACACCAGCAACTTGGCCAGGTGATGCCGCTTCCGCCTCCATGTTGCCACGCCATTAGTCCTGCGACAATGTCCGCCTCTGCCTCCTCATTTTCCACCGTGTCCTCAGCCTCCACTGCAGGAATAATGCACAGTGCCCCTCCATCATACCAATGTGCAGGGCTATGGCGGTGTCACGCTGTTCTGCCCCTCGTTTGCCTGGGCGAACAGAGTCACACAGGAGAGGAACTACTCCATGTCCTTCAGCAAGAAATCGAATCCTGGATTTATCTGCGACAACTGAAAATCGGAACCATGGTGACCGACAACGGGAAGAACATTGTGTCGTCGCTGAGTCAAGGAGGGCTGAGCCATGCGCCCTGCATGGCCCACGTGTTCAATCTGGCTGTCAAGCGGTTCCTGAAGTCTTTCACCCATCTGCAAGACATCCTAAAAATGGCCAGAAAACTTTGCATGCACCTCAGCCACTCATACACAGCAAAGCACACCCTCCTTCAGCTGCAGCGGCAGAACAGCATCCAACAACATAGGCTGATATGCAACGTTTCCACTTGTTGGAATTCCACCCTCCATATGTAGGACCAACTGTACGAACAGAGAAAGGCCAACAACGATTTCCTGATGATCCAACTGACAGGAGTACACCTCTCTGTAACTTAGATGTCAGCCAGTGGCAGCTCATGCGTGACACCTGCCGTTTGCTCAGGCCCTTTGAGGAGCTTCATGTCCTGGAACAGATGCTTGTAAATATGGCTGGTCAGGGGACTGGAGACGTGGCGCCTAGATCTCACGGTCACATATGTCCTGTGGGGGCTAAATTGGAGGAGAAGGACATTGGAGCACAAGCAATGTCTAGAGAAATGGGTGGTTTTGCTACACATGTGACAGGAGAGGAGGAACAGGAGCAACCAGAGGAGCTACAGGGCGATGAGAAAGATGAGGCAGAGGACCCAGACACACTGTGGCAGTATGCAGTGGAGATGGAGGCAGGGAATCCCTCCAAGTCTCTTGCGCAAATGGCCCGCTGCATGCTTACTTGCTTTAGTAGTGACAGCCGAATTGTCACCACTCGGCAGAAGGATGACTTCTGGCTCTCCACCTTGTTGGACCCTCGCTACCAGTCTAAAATGGGGGCCTTTTATACAACCACCGCGGAGAGGGGAGACAAACTGAACTTCTAAAGAGACATCCTTTGTAGTCAGTTGGCTGCTGCCTATCTGCGCCACCGTCCATCCTCTCTCTGGTCTGACCGGGAGGGCCCTCTGCACTCACATTCCACTGCCATGGCTTCTGGGGTGGCAGGAGCAGTACCAGCTTCATCAGCAGCAGCCTGAATCTACAATCGCTGATGAGCATCTTTCTTCACCCGCATAATGAAGAAACTACTCACCAGCAGCTAGACGTAGAGCAGAACCTGAACCAGCAGGTGGTGGCATATTTGGAGTGCAGCCTGCCAGTCGACCTTGAAGATCCGCTGGACTACTGGGCAGCCAAACTGGATTTGTGGCCGTAACTGGCCGAGTTTGCCCTGAAAAGGTGTCCTGCTTGGCCAATAGTGTGGCATTAAAGCGGGTGTTTAGTGCGGCGGGGGCGATAGTTACCCCAAGAAAAACTCACCTGTCCAACAAAAATTTGGAGAGACTGACTTTTGTCAAGATGAATCAGGCGTGGATCAGCCAGGATTTCCACCCACCAATTCCTGGTGCATCAGACTAGACCCATGATGTCACACCAACACTTTGACAAAAGAGACTGGTTTCTTCTGGCTACCTGCCTCAGCTACTATTCTGATGCTGCCACCCGCCTAAAGCCAGACATCTAATGCCTTGTGCTCCTTCTTTCACCCACCATCTTCAGCGTGTACTGGTATTGCAACCCACCTCCACACTATGTCACCTTTCCACTCTGTGGTCTCCTGATGCTGCTCCTACCTCCACACTCTGTCATTGTGCCACTTTGTGGCCTCCTCATGCTGCCGCCACCTCCACTCTCTGTCATTGTGCCACTTTGTGGCCTCCTCATGCTGCCGCCACCTACAGACTCTGTGATTTGGCCACTCTGTGGTCTCCTCATGCCTCTTCCACCTCACCACTATGTCACCTTGCCACTCTGTGGCCTTCTAATGCTGCTGCCACCTCCACACTATGTCAATTTGCCACTCTGTGGCCTCCTAATGCTGCCGCCACCTCCACATTATGTCACCTAGCCACTCTGTGGCCTCCTGATGCTGCTGTCACTTCCACACTTTTTAATTGTGCTGTTGCCACCTACAGACTATGTGATTAGGCCACTCTGTGGTCTCCTCATGCTGCTTCCGCCTCACCACTATGTCACCTTGCTACTCTGTGGTCTCCTCATGTGGCTGCCACCTCCACACTAGGTCACCTTGCCACTCTGTGGCCTCCTGATGCTGCCGCCACCTCTGCACTCTGTCATTGTGCCACTCTGTGTACTCCTGATGCTGCCTCAACCTACAGACTCTGTGATTGGGCCACTCTGTGGTCTCCTAATGCTGCTTTCACCTCACCACTATGTCATAGGGCCACTCTGTGGACTTCTTGTACTGTTTCCACCCTCCCTACTTCATGGCTCGGCCACTATTTAGCCTTTTTGGCTTGGCTGACATTATCATTTATTTGACCTTTCCTCTGATCTGTCAGAAGGAAGGTAAAATGAGATGCACAACGGATCCTGTCTGTGTAGCAGCTGTAAGGTCTGTATGGTCCCATCAGAATTGGCTTGTGATTTGGTAGCCAAAAGCAGGAGTGGGTACAAAACACAGAAGACTTGCAAATATTCCGTTCACGTGTCATCTCTGTTTTGGATCCACTCCTGTTTTTTTGGGCATTAGCAATGATGTATTACTGACCAAATGCTGACCGAGTGAAGGCAGATGCTCCACAGACACAATACGTTTTTTGGGGGTTATTGTTCTGATGGATCAGAGGAAGGGCAAAATAATCAGTGACGTCCACAGAAATCTACTGCTGACAGCCTCTCCACTCTGTGGCTCTCTGCAGCCAGGAAATAGTCATTTTTTTACTTAATTTGCCACAATTAAAATCCGATCAAACTGGATTTTTCCCCAAAAAATTAGGCAAATCGAATTTTTTCAAAATTCGCTCATCTCTAATTAGGAGGTTAGAAGAAGTTACTAAAGGCCAACTACTTTCAGAAACTTACTCCTGTGATAATATTTGTAGAATGTCTATGTAGTACATTATTGGTCAGCAACCTGCAGCTCTCCAGCATTTGTGAAGACAGAAGTCCCAGTAAGGCATGATAGCCAACTTTTTCATGACATGCGGGATCTTGTACTTTCACAACAGCTGGAGGCATATGCTTTTCAATTTATGGTATCTTGTGATGGAACGCATGCAATTCTGGAAAGCTGAAAGAGGAAATTTCACACTCTTAGCTTAGCCCGCAGACCGAGCTGTGGCTGACAAGAAGTAGCTTCTCCTTGTGAAGGCAGGAGTAGTCTGAAACACAAACTTTACAAGACATAAACTTAAAACAGTGGCAGCATATGAAGATTCAAGAACACTGTCAGGTTTTCGTTTTAGCCGCACTGTATGTTGCAGAACTTAAACACAAATAATTTTAATAAACATATACTTTCGCTAAAAATATGTAAAAAAATAAAAAGGGAGGAACATAGCAAGCCCTGCACTCTAGAATTCTGGCTTCAAAAAGTTGCAAATTTGAAAAAAAAATTGCACAAATATTTTGTGAATTCTTGAGCACTGAAAGCCTTCCAGGTAAGGATTTCAGAGTAGATCACATCTACTGTGCCTTGAAATAGTATTCTTACCATACCATAAATTGGTGGGGTGATGATTAGAAAAGTGGATAAGGAGATCCATCAGTTACAAACGAACTCTGAAGGAGGATAAAATGATCATAAAAAATAAAAATATATATTTTCTAAAAGTGTAAAATTTGATGACAACTTAAAATGTAGGTTTACAAATGCCAGAAGTCTAGCAAGTAAAATTGGAGAGCTCAAGGCCTTGGTACTGGAGAAACATATTGATGTAGTTAGTGTTGCTGAGACATGGCTGGACTATTCTCATGATTGGGCTGTAATTATTCAAGGTTTTACACTTTTTAGAAGCAATAGGGCTAACCGCAAAGGTGGTGGTGTATGTCTGTATGCTAGTGGTGTGAAAGAAACAATTGTGGATGACACTTGTGAAGATGTGGAAACCTTGTGGGTGGAATTACAATAATGAAAATAATGAGGGCTGAGCCATGGGAAGAAAATAATGAAAAAAATAGTTCTTGGTGTGCTCCATAGTAATTGGTGTGCCCAATATCACTGAGGAGATAGAAGATCAACTGTATGCGTAAATGGAGTGGGTGGCACAGTCTGGCAAAGTGGTAATAATGGGAGATTTTAACCATCCAAATGTAGATTGGGAACATGGTTTTGCCTCTGCTGCAAAAGGGAGAAAATTCCTCAGGTCTTTGCAGGATAATTTTATGAGACAGTGTGTAGAAGATCCTACTAGAGGCAATGCTCTGCTGGATCTAGCAATCTCTAACAATGCAGACCTGGTGTGAAATTTCACTGTCCACAATATAATTATATTACAACTAAACTGTAAAAAACAAACTCAGGTCCCAACTCACCCCCATTGCCCCAAGAGGCTCATTTGCGTAAATTAAAACATAATTTTTCTCAGCAATCTGGGCACATATGAACATGGGACCAACACAGATGCTTAAAGCTGCCAAGCGTACATGTAACAGGTCAGTCAGTTTCATAGGTACAAATCTGCTGACAGATGCCTTTACTACAGCGCAGGGAGGAGAATCTGAGTTGGCCACAGGTGTAAAAAGCAGTCCTTCCAACTTAAAACACCAGCACAAAAAAAAACTCCAGCAACTAAATCTAAGTTTATTTGTCATGTTAAAAAAATATGTATGAACATAGAAACCACTTACACACTATGAACAAAGTTCTGATCAAAACGTAGTTCTCATATGATTCCTTGAAAATTCCTTGAAAATTTTATTGGAGTGCTGGTGTTTTTATCTCACACTTTGGTGGGGATCATTATCACTCTGGATCCATGATGACTACTAGAGATGAGCGAATATCATGTTATGATATTCGTTCATGCTTCGTTTGGTGGTAAAAGCAGAATTGCGTCATGGATTTCGTTACCACGGACCATAACGCAATTCTATGATGGAATGCATAACGGAAGTCTATGGCCTGCATAACAGATCCGTCCTGTTTCTGTTATGCAGAAGAGGACTCCCCTGCATAATGGAAACGGGACAGATGCGCTTTGCAGCCCTCAGACTTCTATTACAGTCCTGATCAAAAGTTTAAGACCACTTATAAAATGGCAAAAAATCATATTTAGCACGGCTGGATCTTAACAAGGTTACAAGTAGAGCTTCAACATGCAACAAGAAGAATTGGGAGTGAGACAAAACATTTTTTGAGCATTCAATTTAATGAAAACAACGAATAAACTGAAACAGGCTGTTTTTCAGCTGATCAAAAGTTTAGGACCACACCTCCAAAAATAAAACTAAACCCCCCAAAACAGAAATCCAACTTCCAAACATGAACTCAGTAAGGAGTAGCTCCGCCGTTATTGTTTATCACTTCCAAAATTTGTTTCGGCATGCTTGATGTTTTCATGAGGTGAGTGGGAACATTTCTCCAAGTGGTGAAGACGGTCGCACGAAGGTCATCTACTGTCTGGAACTGTTGTCCATTTTTGTAAACTTCCCTTGCCATCCATCCCCAAAGGTTCTCAATTGGATTTAGATCAGGGGAACACGCAGGATGGGCCAAAAGAGTGATGCTATTCTCCTAGAAGAAGTCCCTTGTCCTGCGGGCATTGTGCACTGTAGCGTTGTCCTGTTGAAAAATCCAATCGTTACCACACAGACGAGGGGCCTCAGTCATGAGGAATGCTCTCTGCAACATCTGGACATAGCCAGCGGCCGTTTGACGCCCCTGCACTTCCTGAAGATCCATTGTTCCACTGAAGGAAAAAGCACCCCAGACCATTATGGCGCCTACTCCACTGTGGCGCGTAGAAAACATCTCAGGTGGGATCTGCTTGTCATGCCAGTAACTTTGGAAACCATCAGGACCATCAAGGTTAAATTTTTTCTCATCAGAGAATAAAACTTTCTTCCACCTCTGAATGTCCCATGTTTGGTGCTCTCTTGCAAAGTCCAAACGAGCAGTTCTGTGGCGTTCAAGGAGACGAGGTCTTTGAAGACGTTTTTTGTTTTTGAAGCCCTTCAGACTCAGATGCCATCTGATGGTTATGATGCTGCAGTCAGCACCAGTAAGGGCCTTAATTTGGGTCGAGGATCGTCCAGTGTCTTGATGGACAGCCAATTGGATCCTCCGGCTCAGTGCTGATGACATTTTTGGGGTCTTCCACTTGACTTTTTTGTTCCATAACCCTCAGGATCATTTAATAAATTCCAAATGACTGTCTTACTGCGTCCCACCTCAGCAGTGATGGCGCGCTGTGAGAGACCCTGCTTATGCAGTTCAACAACCCGACCACGTTCAAAAAGGGAGAGTTTTTTTGCCTTTGCCATCACAACGTGTGACTACTTGACAGAAAATGACAATGAATCCACATCTTTGCACAGATTTGGCCTTTTAAAGGCATGTGGTCCTAAAATTTGGATCAGCTGAAAAACAGTCTGTTTCAGTTTAATCGTTATTTTCAATTAATTGAATGCTCAAAAAATGTTTTTGTCTCACTCTCATTTCTTCTTGTTGCATGTTGAAGCTCTACTTGGAACCTTGTTAAGATCCAACAATGTAAAATATGATTTTTTGCCATTTCAAGTGGTCTTAAACTTTTGATCAGGACTGAATGATCGTGGTAACGGAATCCATAACGTATTTCTGCTTTTACCACCAAACGAAATTCGCTAATCTCTAATGACTACCCTCTGACTTTATCACAGCCCAAGTATTGATATCTCATTTAGCCTCCTACAACGTTATAACACAACTATACATTTTGTGTGAAAAAATAACCCAAATATTTTAATATCATTTACAATTATGAAAATTAGCCAAGCCTCAGTTTCAATGTTAGTAGAAAACAGTCAATGGGATGTATTACTGGTGTTATAGAGATGTTTTGTAGGGGAGCTACTAGAAGGGAAGCCAAGAAACAAGAGGAAAATAAGAAAAGGAGAACAAGTCAATTCACAGGTTGTTAGGGAAACATCATTAGGTAACATCATAAAAAATGGTTCCGCACGATTGCATGTCAAAAGTGAGCAGGTATAATAAAAAACTGTTTAATTTACTCCATGCCGACTTCAGTACAAAACAACTGTTGTGTAGAAGCCTAGTGGTAAAGACCGGCTGCATATTTCCCAAGTCTGGAAGGATACAGTCTAACAAAAGGTTATGTAGCTGCTAATCTTCAGACTGGTCCCGATATTGGCAAAGCATGTCGGCATTACTATACATTGCATTTGGATTTAATTTTTTTTTCGTAATCGCATTAATAGCATTATTATTACTATTATTAATATCGTTGGATCTATGGCTATCATATACGAAAATGTTTTAGGGAAAGGGAATAATTAGTTATAGTTAAGCCTTGTTCAAAATATTACAGTAAGTATTCATGACAATAGCGGTCCCTTTTAAATTTATTTATGTATTTATTTTAGAGATAAGCTAATCAATTTTTGCAAATCAATTTGTCTCATCAACAGGACTTCTTCCCCTATGGGGGGCTGTCCCTGCAGGTGAAGAAGCGCCGCAAGATTTACAGTGCGGGACATTTAGCCCAGCTCTGACAATTTCATGCAAGGTGACAAAAATTGCTTTTTTTATACAGTTTTTATTTTTTTAGGTTTTTTATGGTGTTCACCTGAGGGTTTAGGTCATGTGATATTTTTATAAAACTCGTTGTTACGGACATGGTGATACCTAATATGTATACTTTTTTTATTTATTTCACTTTAACACAATAATAGCATATTTGAAACAAAAAAAAGATGTTTAAGTGTCTCCATGTTCTGAGAGCTATAATTTTTTAGCGATTTTCATATGTTGGGGCTCATTTTTTGCGGAATGAGGTTACGGTTTTATTGGTATCATTTTGTGGGACATACGCCATTTTGATCGCTTGGTGTTGCACTTTTTGTTATGTAAGGTGACAAGAATGGCTTCTTTTGACATTATTATTTATTTTTTGCGCCGTCATTGGTGTTTTCACCGATGCCAGCGCATACAGCAGGGGTTCGGCTAATGGGAACAGCCAGTCCCCTGCAGCTGATCGGGCGGGCGCAGCTCCTGCACCGCCCGATCAGCGGGCCATAATAGTACGGCACTGGGCGGCAAGTCACGTCCCGCTGCGGCATACTATTTCGGCGCTGGTCGGGAAGGGGTTAACCCTTTAGGGACTTAGGACGTACTGGTACGCCACATTTGCAGAGTCCTTAAGGACTCAGGACGTACCGGTACGTCCTAAGTTTAAAAGTAGATTGCGGCGCGGCGGGGGTTAATTGTGACAGGATGCCCGCTGAAATCATTCAGCGGGCATCCTGTCACAACTCCGGGGGGGTCATGTGACCCCCCCCCCGGATCGGCGATCGCCGCAAACCGCAGGTCAATTCAGACCTGCGGTTTGCGGCTTTTACCTGGTGCGGCGGCGGTGGTCGGCGGTGCCATCGGGTCCCCATGCGGCTGTGGGGGGGACCCGATGGAATGGAAGGCAGCGCGATGTCTAAGGAAGTTATCGCGCTGCCTTCCGGTGACCAGTCGGTGAGATCCAGCCCCCTGGATCTCACAGGCCGGAAGCTGTATGAGTAATACACACAGTATTACTCATACAGCCAATGCATTCCAATACAGAAGTATTGGAATGCATTGTAGAGGATTAGACCCCCAAAAGTTCAAGTCCCAAAGTGGGACAAAAAAAAAGTGAAAAATAAAGTTGAAAAAATAAAGTTTTCCACCAAAAAAATTAAAAGTTTCAAGTAAAAATAAACAAAAACGTCATTTTCCCCAAATAAAGTAAAAAAAAATTGGTAAAAAATAGGGGGGGGGGAAAGTATACATATTAGGTATCGCCGCGTCCGTATCGGCTCTATAAACATATCACATGACCTAACCCCTCAGATGAACACCGTAAAAAATGTAAAATAAAAACTGAGCGAAATAAACCATTTTTTTCTCACCTTACATCACAAAAAGTATAACAGCAAGCGATCAAAATGGTGTTTTCCCACCAAAATAGTACTAATCTAACCTTCACCTCATCCCACAAAAAATGAGCCCCTACCTGAGAAAATCACCCAAAAAATAAAAAAACTATAGCTCAGAATATGGAGACACTAAAACATAATTTTTTTGTTTCAAAAATGAAATCATTGTGTAAAACTTACATAAATAAAAAAAAAGTATACCTATTAGGTATCGCCGCGTCCGTATCGACCGGCTCTATAAAAATATCACATGACCTAACCCCTCAGATGAACACCGTAAAATTTTTTAAATAAAAACTGTGCTAAATAAACCATTTTTTGTCACCTTACATCATAAAAAGTGTAATAGCAAGCGATCAAAAAGTCACACGCACCCCAAAATAGTGCCAATAAAACCGTCATCTCATCCCGCAAAAGTCTTACCCTACCCAAGGTAATCGCCCAAAAACTGAAAAAATTAGGCTCTCAGACTATGGAAACACTAGAAACATAATTTTTTTTGCTTCAAAAATGAAATCATTGTGTAAAACTTACAGAAATAAAAAAAATAGACAATTAGGTATCCGCCGCGTCCGTATCGGCCGACTCTCTAAAAATATCACATGACCTAACCCCTCAGATGAACACCGTAAAAAATGTAAAATAAAAACTTCTTAATAAACAATTATTTGTCACCTTACATCACAAAAAGTGTAATAGCAAGCATCAAAAAGTCACAACACGCACACCAAAATAGTGTCAATAAAACCATCATCACATCCCACAAAAATCATACCCTACCCTAGTGTATACGCCCCAGAAACTGAAAAAATTATGGCTCTCAGACTAGTGAGACACTAAAAACATGATTTTTTTTGCTTCAAAAATGAAATCATTGTGTAGAAAACTTACATAAATAAAAAAAAAGAAAATACCTATTAGGTATCGCCGCATCTGTGACAACCTGTTTAAAAATATACACATGATCTAAGCTGTCAGATGAGATTTGTAAATACAAAAAATTAAAAACGGTGCCAAAAACAGCTATTTCTTAGTGATCTTGCTCACAAAAAGTGTAATATAGAGCAACCAAAAATCATATGTACCCTAAACTAGTACCAACAATACTGCCACCCTATCCCGTATTTCTAAAATGGGCCACTTTTTGGAGTTACTACTCTATGGTACATCAGGGGGGCTTCAATTGGACATGGTGTCAAAAAAACCAGTCCAGCAAAATCTGTCTTCCAAAAACCGTATGGCATTCCTTTCCTTCTGCGCCCTGCCGTGTACCCGTACAGCTGTTTACGACCACATATGGGGTGTTTCTGTAAACTACAGAATCAGGGCCATAAATATGAGTTTTGTTGGCTGTTAACCCTTGCTTTGTTACTGGGAAAAATTGATTAAAATGGAAAATTTGCCCAAAAATTAAAATTCTGAAATTTCATCTCCATTTGCCATAACTCTTGTGGAAAACCTAAAGGTTAACAACGTTTGTAAAAATCTGTTTTGAATACCTTGAGGGGTGTAGTTTCTAGATGGGGTCACTTTTATGGAGTTTCTATCTCTAGGGTTACATCAGGGAGCTCCAATGGACATGTGTAAAAAACAACAATCCAGCTAATCTGCCTTCCAAAAAACGTAATGGCATCCTTTCCTTCTGCGCCTGCCATGTGCCCGGAATAGTAGTTTTAAGACCACATATGGGGTGTTTCTGTAAACTACAGAATCAGGGGCCATAAATAATTGAGTTTGGGTTGGCTGTTAACCCGTGCTTTGTAACTGGAGAAAAAATTATTAAAAATGGAAAATCTGCCAAAAAGAGTGAAATTTTGAAATTGTATCTACTATTTCCATTAATTCTTGTGGAACACCTAAAGGGTTAACAAAGTTTGTAAAATCAGTTTTGAATACCTTGAGGGGTGTAGTTTATAGAATGGGGTCATTTTGGGGTGGTTTCTATTATGTAAGCCTCGCAAAGTGACTTCAGACCTGAACTGGTACCTAAAAATTGGGTTTTTGAAAATTTCTGAAAAATTTCAAGATTTGCTTCTAAACTTCTAAGCCTTGCAACATCCCCAAAAAATTAAATATCATTCCCAAAATTATCCAAACATGAAGTAGACATATGGGGAATGTAAAGTAATAACTATTTTTGGAGGTATTTCTATGTATTATAGAAGTAGAGAAATTGAAAATTGGAAATTTGCAATTTTTTTCCAATTTTTGGTAAATTTGGTATTTTTTTATAAATAAAAATGAATTTTTTTACTTCATTTTAGTAGTGTCATGAAGTACAATATGTGACGAAAAGACAATCTCAGAATGGCCTGGATAAGTCAAAGTGTTTTAAAGTTATCAGCACATAAAGTGACACTGGTAAGATTTGCAAAAAATGGCCAAGTCCGTAAGGTGAAATAGGGCCGAGTCCTTAAGGGGTTAATATGCAAGCTCTGGAGAATTCCTTTAAGATTATAAATCCTACAAGTACATATTTATTTCTAAATTGAAATGAATTTTCTTGTTGGTGCTATGGTAACTGCTATCTTATGTCCCTTTGGCTCTGGCAGAAAAATGTGTGCATTTTTCCTATGCTTTATATAGTACAGGACTTAAGGAATAAGCATTTGAAAATTAATTAAGAAATTCAGTTACATAATTAATACTGTGAGGAATATGGATTAATATTTACTGTCAGCCATGTCCTCACACCCACCATTTGCTGAAAGATGGCAGAGGAAATCAAGCTCCACAGGGGGGCCCTGCTTCATAGCCGCAGCCAGATAGCATAAAACTCCTAGCAGGCCACATTTTGTTACATTTCACACCTCCAGTCAGACAGCACGGATCCTGCAGGAAAACCCTCAGCAGGAGGTATCAGCCCTTGCCAGGATCAATGATACCTCCCAGACATGTTGGCATCTTCATTTCATAAGGAATTATGAATCGCCCGGCCATCGCAGGCACAAACCGGATACATATTTATGTCCCGGTGGCCACGTGCCCATGTTCTTGGTTTGATGGTGGGATGCCATATATATATATACATATCTCCCCACAGAAACCAACTGACGGTACCATATTTGGACTCTACCTGTAGCTGGAACCCAAGCGGATCCGTTGGTCCCAGAACCATCTCCCTGTGACCTTCTGGCCTGGAGCTATAAACCCTAAAGAGTTTTGTGGGTCATTTGCAGCCAGTCTAGCAAAGGGGGGGTGGACCCCTCCCATAGGCCGGGAGGGGAGGGGCCGGCTACAGCTTAAAAGGCTTGTACCAACAAGCAGGCTGGTCTTTCTCTGAAGAAGGGTCACATTGTGTAATGTGTTTAGGGGGACCCAGGAACTAGCTAAGATGACTGCCCTTCATGTGACTACAGCAAAGAACACACCACAACCGAAAGGAACTTTCATCTTACCCGGTAACTGACTTTTGCTCTGCTTAATCCTGTTTTACCTACATAACCTGTATCTTTAACCTCAGACCACTGTATATATTCTCTGTGTATATTGTGTTATATCTAGTGTGCCCTTAAGGCGATTAAAGATATAATTTAATCTTGTGCTATCTTGTATCTCGATCACGAATCCCCACGTCCGTGTTTCGGCCTAGTTATAAGCTACCGCAGGTTGGTTTCTCACCCTACATAATCCCGTTAGCGAACCGGGCTTATATTAAACGAGAAGCTGGTGGCAGATACCCGGGCTGAGACAACGCTGTTTCAGAGGCGGCTCTTCCATTAGGCCACTTAGGCCGCCGCCTAAGGCCTCGCGCTGGTGGGGGCCTCGCTCTGTACTTGCGGCGGTGTCGGGTGGGAGCATCCTTAAGTCAAAACATTCGGGGCTTGAGCTCCAGTGCCCCGAATGCTATTCTACACCCCCCCCGATACTTGCCCACTGATTGGCCACTTCAAAGCGCTGCGCAACCCTCCGTCCTGCAGCACATAATCCCGCGAGACCCGCTGCGGGAGGTCACAGGTCTCGCAGGATTACGCACAGCAGGACGCGGTTGCGCTCTGAAGTTTCACTTTAACTACTTGCAGACCACCGGATGACTTAAAACGTCCAGCAGGTCCAGATGTATCTCTGCCATGTCCCTGGATGTTCCTGGATGTCCTTGCCAAGTACAAGGTGGACGGCAAATTACATAATATGAGGCACTAGTGTGTGGGCAAATTTGTGAGGCAGTGTGGGGGGCAAATTACATGATGAGGGCAGTGTGGGGGGCAAATTACATGATGAGGGCAGTGTGGGGGGCAAATTACATGATAGGGCAATGTGGCAGACAAATTACTTAATGGGGGCAGTGTGGGGGGCAAATTACATGACGGGGCAGCGTGGCGAACAAATTACTTAATGGGGGCAGCGTGGCAGGCAAATTACTTAATGGGGGCAGTGTGGCGGGCAAATTACTTAATGGTGGCAGTGTGGCGGGCAAATTACTTAATGGGGGCAGTGTGGGGGGAAAATTACATGATGAGGGCAGTGTGGCGGATAAATTACTTAATGGTGGCAGTGTAAGGGGCAAATTACTTAATGGGGCAGTGTGGCGGGCCAATTACTTAATGGGGGCAGTGTGGGGGGGCAAATTACTTAATGGGGGCAGTGTGGGGGGGGGGAAATTACTTAATGGGGCAGTGTGGGGGGCAAATTACTTAATGGGGCAGTTTTGGAGGCAAATTACATGATGGGGGCAGTGTGGCGGACAAATTACTTAATGGGGCAGTGTGGGGGGCAAATTACTTAATGGGGGCAGTGTGGCGGACAAATTACTTAATGGGGCAGTGTGGGGGGCAAATTACTTAATGAGGCAGTGTGGGGGCAAATTACATGATGAGGCAATTTACTTAATGGGGCAGTGTGGGGGGCAAATTACATGATGGGGCAGTGTTGGAGGCAAATTACATGATGGGAGCAGTGTGGCGGACAAATTACTTAATGGGGCAGTGTGGCGGACAAATTACTTAATGGGGCAGTGTGGCGGACAAATTACTTAATGGGGCAGTGTGGCGGACAAATTACTTAATGGGGCAGTGTGGCGGACAAATTACTTAATGGGGCAGTGTGGGGGGCAAATTACTTAATGGGGCAGTGTGGGGGGCAAATTACAAGATGGGGCAGTGTGGCGGGCAACTTAATTAATGGGGGCAGTGTGGGGGGAAAATTACTTAATGGGGCACTGTAGGGGGCAGTGTTACTAATGAGGGCATTCTAGAAGGGAATTACTATTCGTGGGACTATGAGGAGCACTATTACTATGGGAGCACTATTTCTTCAGTATAATATTTGGGGGTAATGGGGGGCACATCAAGCAGCAGGATAACACTGTAGGGACTCCAGGTTGGGGCATGATGATAGAAATGTGAGGAAGCTAAGATGTCTGTGTGTCACACTCTGCAGAGACGAGGTGCGGCTTAGAGAAGTGTCCGGACTGAATGTAGAAGACGATGACAGAGAAGATCTACATCCGAGGAGACGTCACCTGGAGGCCCTGGATGTGAGAGGTATGTGCTGCTGTATAGCAAGTACAGCAAAATGCAGTGTGTGGGGGGAGGGTCAATTTAGAGAACTGGGCCAGGGTTAATGCAAAGTGTTAATATGCACTGTGAATATAAGCCCAGTACTGTGTTGTCACTGTGCATATTAACCCTTTACTGTGATGTCACTGCATATTAAAGGGGTACTCCGGGATAGGAAAATAAATCCCCTATCCAAAGGATAGGAGATAAGTGTCTGATCGGGGGGGGTCTGGCCGTTGGGATCCCCCACGATCTCCTGTATGGTACTCCGGATCTCCTTGTGCCCGGAGCGGTGGTCAACACTCCCCCTCCATGTATCTATGGGAGAGCCGCAGATACAGCACTTGCGTATCTCCGAGTCTTCCATAGAGATACATGGAGGGGGAGTGCTGACCACACCACTGCTCCGTGCGGTGGTTGACACAGCTTATTTCTTGAGGACTGAGCCGGGGTGCTGTACGGGAGATCACGGGGATCCCAACGATCTTCGTGGAGGCCTCATGTTTGAGTTTCGCCTAAGGCCTCATAAAGTCTAGAGCCGCCTCTGCGCTGTTTCACTGCGGCAGTGAAAAGGCTCTCTCAGCTTGTTGCCTCTCTGTGCCCGCGTGGACAGGAGGTGTATGTGTAAACTGTACCAAGCTTACCTTACCTGCTCCTCTGGAGGGCGTAATGTCATGCTTTGGTAACCCGTGCCCATACAGCGTCTCATGAGCTTGACTTAGGGGACGTCAAGCGGGCACGAGGTGTGGTATTTGTCACAGATACTTACAAGAATGTTTATGACACAATGTATGAATATCGAAACAATCTGTTAATTTAAAACTATTCTCTGGTTCCAGCATGTTTTTGTAGAATGACCAATGCATTGTTAGTGGGAGTCATCAAAGCTTTGTAGTTCCTGTCAATATGATATACTTCCAAAATGTGAAGCAGTGAGCGAAATCATAGAAAAGGGTGTTTCTGTGAATGTAAATTACTTAGATTTTTCAAGTGTTATTTTTGACACAGAGCCACACAGGAAGTTGCTGTATAAATTGAGGGATAAAAGCCTACAAAAAACTACTCAAATGTGGATAAAAAACTGGCTGAAGATTAAAGTACATAGATTTGTTATTAATGAACATGTTCCAGTTGGACTCAGGACATTTCACAATCATTTGAACGTTTCAAGAAGTTGGATTTATAGTTCGTGTATTAGGGGTTTCCTAGTATCACAATTTACTGTCATCCAAAATATTCAAAGCAAATATTATTCCAATGCAAATGAGCCAAAACCAGCAGCAATGTACAGTATGAAAAAGCTGAAGTAAATCAAATAGGATGCTGGAACAAATGCTAATTGTTTGATGACAGGGGTTATTTACGCACAGAGCAAAATTTTACCTAATGGGATACATAGTCTGTACCAAAATGTTTTGTATCCTAGGCTATCTTTTTATTTAAAATTGGAGCAAATAGTAATCAATTTTGTCATTATAGAAATGATGGTCAGAAACAGGGAAAAAATTATAGCTTTCCTAACTTTTTCAAGTTCTGTTTTTGATTAGATTTAAAAAAGCAATCCTCTAAATTCTACAGTGTACTGTATAGTGTTGCCAAATATGTTACATTTTGTAATGTATGATGTCATTAGAATGCCAAAAAACCCTAAAAACCCTTATTTTTTTTTATTTTTTATGTATCTTCCTCATTTAAATTTTTAAGAGCCAGGACAAATTTGGAAATTGCATTTTAAAGGGGTTGTGCAGCCTGTTTATATTGATGGTCTATGCCTCCTCTTGAAACAGCTAATTGGTGGTGGTGCAGGTGTCGGATGCCCTCCGATCATATATTGATTACCTATCCTACGAATAGGTCATCAATACAGACTGGCTGCCACAACCCCTTTTAAATTTTTATCCTCCTTGCCTTGGCAATGCCTATACCTTTTTATTTTCAATCAACATAACCAAAGGAGGGCTTGTTTTTTCTAGGTCGGATTGCACTTTTCAATGGCACCATTTAATATTGCATATAATGTAATTTGTGAAAAAAAATTATTTGTTGGGTAAAAAATAAAAAGTACAATTCCGCGATTGCTGTTTGCGTTTCATTACTATGATTTTCACTATGAGTAAAAATGACATGATGACCTTATTTTGCTGGTTAGTATGGCTATGATGATACCATAGTTTAATAAAAATAAAAACCATTAAAAATAGTGTTTTGTGTCACCATATTCTGACCCTATTTTCTACCAATAGAGGTTTGCAAGAGCTCAATGTTTGTGATGTGAGCTGTAAATTTTAGTAGTATCATTTGGGAAACTCCAATTTTTTTATAAATCTTTATTCCATTTTTGGGGGTGGAGGCTTTTTTATGGAGTTCATTATGCAGGATAAAGCATCTTGGAGTTCTTCTGCAGGCTTTGGTTGTTTTACTAACTTTTTCTTGCAGTAATCTTAGAAAGAATTTACAGGTGGCATATCGAATTAGAATGGTTATTGAAAGGTTAATTTATTTCAGTAATTCATTAAAAGATGTGAATCTCATATATATGTAAATTAGAATATTGTCAAAGGTGCAATATGTAACACTCATGGTTTCACATTCTAAGCAGCAGAATCAAACACAAAACACCTGCAACGGTTTCTTAAACATTAATGGTCCCTCAATCTGGTTCAGTTCACAATCATGGAGAAAACTGCTGACTGATAGTTGTTCAGAAGACAGTCCATTGACATCCTCCACAAGAAGGGTAAGTCCACAAAAGGTCATTGCTAAGATGCTAGCTGTTTAGAGAGTGAATGTATCCAAACATATTATGAAAATTGAGTGAGAAAAACGTGTGGGTAGAAAAAGGAGCATAAGCAACCAGGGATAACAACAGCCTTGAAAGGATTGTCAAGAATTTGGGTGAGATTCACAAAGGGGCAGACTGCAGCTGAGTCAGTGCTTCTAAAGCCACCACATACAGACGTATCCAGGACATGGGCTACAACTGTCGCAATCCTTGTGTCAAGCCACTCATGACAACTCATTACTCCAGAGACAATATCAGAAGCATCTTAATTTTGCATTTCATTTAGAAATCATAGTTTCAGAGTCCTGGAGGAAGATTAGAGAGGCACACAATCCAAGTTGCTTGAGACCCCAGTCCAATGGGAAGTTTCCACCAGTCAGTGATGGTTTTGGGAAACCATGCTATCTGCTGATGTAAGTCTACTGTATTTTTATCAAGTCCAAGGTTTCGCAAGCCGTCTACCAGGAAATTTTAGAGACACTACCGTCCTTTGCTCTGCTGACAAGCTTATGAGATGCTGATTCATTTTCTAGCAGTCTTGACACCTGCCCACTACTTCCAAAAGTACCAATACCTGGTTTAATAACCACTGTATCACTGTGCTCGAATGGCCAGCAAACTCACCTGACATAAAGCCCATAGAAAATCTATATGGTATTGTCAAGAGGAAGATAAGAGACACCAGATCCAACAATGCAGACAAGCTATCAAAGCAAACTGGGCTTCCATAACATTTCAGCAGTACCACAGGCTGATCACCTCCATGCCTCTCCGCATTGATGCAGTAATTTATGCAAAAGGAGCCACGACCAAGTTTTGAGTGCATATACTGTACTGTATATACTTTTCAGCAGGCCGACATTTCTGTATTAAAAGTAATTTTTTATAATATTCAAATTTTCTGATACACTCTATGTGTAATGAATGTATATAACATATGAGTTTCACTTTTCCACTTTATGAATAAAATTATTGAGATGCACCTGTATGGTGACATCAGGACACTATGGAGTTTATGCTGTCATCTGTTGTCCAACTCCTTTTTTTTTTTGCTTTTTTCTTTGCTTTTTTTTTTGCTTTGACCTGCTGTAAAACAAAATTAGAGCTAAAGAGATGTAACCTCAAGATGATATTGTGTAATGCATGAAAGTCTGCCAGTACAATAATTCTGACTAAATTACCAACTCAGCACACAGAAATGCACCCTAAACCTGCAGGGAATCTTCAATGTTCTGGTGTTTGCAGACATTTATTCATGTTACACTTTCACAGTATAAGTCAAGCAGTTAAATTGTTTTGCTCATCAATTTAAACCATAGAAATCCTGTCCCTAATGTTTTCATGCGTTCATGAGTTTTGGCTTGGTATTGTGTTGTTAATCTCTGCTTTTCTGATTCTCTACTATTTCAATGTCTTTGCAAATCTTCTGAAGAGCTTGGAAAGAACACTGGGGGACTACAGTACAGTCTGTTTTAAAATCTCTACTAGGGAGAGAATGTTCTTAGAATAAGAACCTTGAGTCTTCTTCCTCTGCTCACTTTTTCTATAATGCACACGTTGGGATTTGAATGCTAAACTATTACTGTTACACCCTTAACTTGCCATATTAATTTATTATGTTCCCTCCAAGACCTAGATGCTGCCACCACCCTGTATAGCACCACAATAAGTACAGCTCTGGACTTAGTTTCCCCCCCTCACACACAACAAAAATCCGAAAAATCAACCAGACAACCCTGGCACACCAACCTGACCAAAAAAACTCAGACAAGCTTCCAGGGCTGCTGAGCGGCGATAGAAGAAATCCCATTCTAAAGATCAATTCACCGCAACTGTACAAGCACTTCCTCCACATAATCAAATCCTCACTCGCTGATGCAAACCAGGCCTACTTCCCATCTCTCATATCTTCCCTGGCCCAGAGCCTAAACAACTTTTTAACACTTTTAACTCCCTTCTCCGTCTCCCCAGCACCCCCATCCTCTCATCTCAGCTGAGGGACTTTGCCGCATACTTCAAACAAAACATAGTCAACATCAGAGAAAGCTTCAGTACACAGTCCCCACAGACCTTCTACACAACTGCTCTCGCCCTCTTCCCCCTCACCCAAAACCCGCTTCTCCACCATTACAGAAAGAAAAATCTCTCCACTCTACTCTCCAGATCACCACCTGTGACACTTGACCCAATCCCATCGCACCTCATCCCTAACCTCACCACAGAGTTAAAACCTATCACTAACCTCTGGTGTCTTCCCCTCTGGATTTTAAACATGCTACCATTACAGTAATAGGAAAATGAGCGAGCACTCATACACTTGGCAACCAAATTGACATGTGCAAAATATTTATTAAATCCCCATAAAATACAAGTAATAAAATTTATAAGAACAATGTAGCAATAATATACAACATTACAATCACATATATTGTGGTAGATGTGATCGATACTATATTCGATAAAAATATATTCGATAGAAAATTCAATGTTGAAATATTCGATAGAATATTCGATACCACTCAATAGTGTCGATAAATTCAATAATATATATCACACAAAAAAAACTTCAAGTATATGCTGTTATTTGGGAAAGAGGGTGTATTATCTTCTAGAGCTCTATCCCAATTTGGGAAACTGAATGTCACTGAAAATATTGTAGGTGTATTCACTGGGAGTGCAATATGTTCATAAAGTGTCCACAGGAATCCTGATAATGTGAAAAGTCTCTTATAGCATATCCTTTTAAGGTCGATATGAGCTTTGAATCGAAGAAAACTTTAAATCGATATTTGGCTTACCGTCTGGCGTCTGCTGTCTCCCTATTGCTTCAATGGAGCTTTAAATATTTGCCGGTTTATTCAGTCGCTCCATACAGCAAGCTGGTTTAAATTTTGCGGGAGTTCCAAAGATCGCGGGAGTTACCACTCTGTTCCGCAATTTCCTTCGGCGCAGCTTTCGACGATAAGAATAGTTAGTCCTTTACTGTAGAAATTTTCTTCTGTATGGCCATACAGTATTATTAGAGGCTTTTCAATGCAGGTACATCACTGTGGGCGGTGATCGGAACAAGGTGCCTGTTCAAATCATTGAGCAGGCACCTCGGCTAAATGCGCGGGGGGGCCCCGCGCAAACCGCAGGTCAATACAGACCTGCGGTTTGCGGCTTTTCTAAGTTGCGACGACGGCGGCGGTGGTGCCATCGGGTCCCCATGGGGCTGTGGGGGGGGACCCGATGGCATGGAAGGCCACGCAATGTCTAAGGAAGGCATCGTGCTGCCTTCCGGTGACGAGCCTGGGAGTGACAGTGCCCGCCTCTTTAACAGTGACCTCCACAGTGCCCGCCCATTAATAGTGACCTCCGTAGTGCCAGCCCACCTAACAGTAACCTCCACAGTGAATGCCCCTTTAACAGTAATCTCCACAGCAGCTGCCCCTTCAACAGTGAACTCCATAGTGTCCGCCCCTTTAACAATGACCTCCACAGTGCCAGCCGCTTTAACAGTGACCTCCAGAGTGCCTGGCCCTTTAACAGTGACCTCCACAGTGCCCGCCCCATTTAACAGTGACCTCAAAAGTGCCTGGGCCCTTAATAGTGACCTCCACAGTGCCATGCCCCTTTAACAGTAACATCCACAGTGCCTGCCTCTTTAACAATGACCTACACAGCACCTGCCCCTTTAATAGTGACCTCCACAGTGCCTACGTCTTTAACAGTGGCCTCCACAGTGAACGCCCCTTTAACAGTGACCTCCACAGTGCCCGCCCCTTTAACAGTGACTTCCACAGTGCACACCCTTTTAACAATGACTTCAACAGCAGCTGCTACTTCAATAGTGGCCCCTGCCCCCTTAACAGTGAATGCCACAGTGCCCGCCCTTTAATAGTGGCCCCTGCCCTATTAACAGTGACCTCCACAGCAGCTTCCCCTTTAATAGTGGACCCTGCCAACTTAACAGTGTCCTCCACAGTGCCCTGCCCCTTTTATAGTGGCCCCCGCCCCTTTCACAGTGACCTCCACAGTGACCGCCCATTTAATAGTGACCTCCACAGCATCATGCCCCTTTAATGCTAGGGATACTCGACGACATGTGTCTCAAAATTTCTTAGAATGATAGGCTATGGTGTCGCACTGCGACATGCAACATGCTGCGACTGCGAGACGACAGTCACAAAAAATCTATCCAAGATGCATGTAGCAGCATAGTTGTGCTCTTTGTGTCGTGAGATTTATTGTCGTCCTGTAGCCCTAGTCTAAAACTGACCTACAGCAGTGAAGAAAATTGGCTGGGTTGTTATAGAAACCTGGAGTAAAACTGTATGTATGTGGAGACTAAAGGCCTGTGAGCTTCTATTGGCTGATAAGGGACATGTGACCGTGTGTATGGCAGTTGGGATTTTAAGAGAAAGACTTGCAGGCTTGTATTGGCTAATGCAGGTAACTTTTTGGGAATATATCAGGAACGGTACATCCTAGAGAGCTGAGACTGGGAAGGTCTAAAACCTTCCCGGACACCTGATGTACCTGTGTGCCAAATTTGGTAAAGATCGGTCCAGTCGTTTGGTTGCGCATAAAGGACAGACAGACGTCCAGACAACAATATTTAAATTGTCTATTCTTAAAGGGGTACTCTGGGAATAGAGAAAATGAAAATACTTAAATATTACTTTATTATAAATATATTCTCAAATACCTTTCATTATTTATAATATCTTTTGTCTGGGGAGCAATCATCAGGGGAAATAAAATGGCCGCTGTCCCATTAGTTCACACAAAACCTGTCCTGATCACACATGAGGAAAAGTTACTTTACAAAACTGAGGTAAAGAGCTGCCTCATCCTCCTTTCTACTTGTCAGGGATTATGATCCTGAATACAGATGATAAGAAATTTAGCTGAATCTCTGGGGAATTTAGTTCATGAGGAGACATGAAGTACAGAGAGGACAGACTGTGGTAATGGAGAGTGCATACAAGAGCTGCTGCTTATTAGCCACACCTCACCTTTCTCTCATGTCTCATCATCTTCTCCATTCCCACAGAGATTCACCTGTATTCAGGATCATGATTCCTGACAAGCAGAGCAGAGAAGAGGATGAAGCAGAACTATGGCTCATTGTGGTGAAGTAACTTGTCCTGCTTAGTGATGAGCAGCATAGGCAATATTCGTTTTCGAGATATTTCGCGAATTTTCGGCCAAATATTCGCAATAAATTCGCAAATTCTAGAATTTGTGAACTCCGGTCATTATTTTCTTGATTTCAAAAATCAGCAATGTAATATGCGTGTATTGCACGCACAATACAGACGTGGGTCCCTTTTGCTACATTTTTCAAGCTGCTAGAAGTTTCCTGAGACTGGAGAAAATGCACAGTACAGCAATTCCTATCACACTACCTAACACCCTGCACTGGAACCTATCAGCTACACTACAGGGAGTGCAGAATTATTAGGCAAGTTGTATTTTTGAGGATTCATTTTATTATTGAACAACAACCATGTTCTCAATGAACCCAAAAAAATCATTAATATCAAAGCTGAATATTTTGGAAGTAGTTTTTAGTTTGTTTTTAGTTTTAGCTATTTTAGGGGGATATCTGTGTGTGCAGGTGACTATTACTGTGCATAATTATTAGGCAACTTAACAAAAAACAAATATATACCCATTTCAATTATTTATTTTTACCAGTGAAACCAATATAACATCTCAACATTCACAAATATACATTTCTGACATTCAAAAACAAATCAGTGACCAATATAGCCACCTTTCTTTGCAAGGACACTCAAAAGCCTGCCATCCATGGATTCTGTCAGTGTTTTGAATATGTTCACCATCAACATTGCGTGCAGCAGCAACCACAGCCTCCCAGACACTGTTCAGAGAGGTGTACTGTTTTCCCTCCTTGTAAATCTCACATTTGATGATGGACCACAGGTTCTCAATGGGGTTCAGATCAGGTGAACAAGGAGGCCATGTCATTAGATTTTCTTCTTTATACCCTTTCTTGCCAGCCACGCTGTGGAGTACTTGGACGCGTGTGATGGAGCATTGTCCTGCATGAAAATCATGTTTTTCTTGATGGATGCAGACTTCTTCCTGTACCACTGCTTGAAGAAGGTGTCTTCCAGAAACTGGCAGTAGGACTGGGAGTTGAGCTTGACTCCATCCTCAACCCGAAAAGGCCCCACAAGCTCATCTTTGATGATACCAGCCCAAACCAGTACTCCACCTCCACCTTGCTGGCGTCTGAGTCGGACTGGAGCTCTCTTCCCTTTACCAATCCAGCCACGGGCCCATCCATCTGGCCCATCAAGACTCACTCTCATTTCATCAGTCCATAAAACCTTAGAAAAATCAGTCTTGAGATATTTCTTGGCCCAGTCTTGACATTTCAGCTTGTGTGTCTTGTTCAGTGGTGGTCGTCTTTCAGCCTTTCTTACCTTGGCCATGTCTCTGAGTATTGCACACCTTGTGCTTTTGGGCACTCCAGTGATGTTGCAGCTCTGAAATATGGCCAAACTGGGTGGCAAGTGGCATCTTGGCAGCTGCACGCTTGACTTTTCTCAGTTCACGGGCAGTTATTTTGCGCCTTGGTTTTTCCACACGCTTCTTGCAACCCTGTTGACTATTTTGAATGAAACGCTTGATTGTTCGATTATCACGCTTCAGAAGCTTTGCAATTTTAAGAGTGCTGCATCCCTCTGCAAGATATCTCACTATTTTTGACTTTTCTGAGCCTGTCAAGTCCCTCTTTTGACCCATTTTGCCAAAGGAAAGGAAGTTGCCTAATAATTATGCACACCTAATATAGGGTGTTGATGTCATTAGACCACACCCCTTCTCATTACAGAGATGCACATCACCTAATATGCTTAATTGGTAGTAGGCTTTCGAGCCTATACAGCTTGGAGTAAGACAACATGCATAAAGAGGATGATGTGGTCAAAATACTCATTTGCCTAATAATTCTGCACACAGTGTATATCACTATCTAACTTATACTGACTATCTCCCACTAACTATCTGCATTATATATATGAGCTAACTAATTATCTATCTAATGTAATTGACTCAGCAATGTAAATGACTCAGCAAAGCACATAGCACAGCAATGACACTGCTCTCTCTCTCTCTCTCTCTCTCTGTACTGCAAATAACAGCAGAAAATGGCTGCTGGGGAGTTTCTTATATAGTAAGGGGTAGGCAACTTTCCTATTGGTTGCTAGGGATGTTTCTAAGCTCAGACAAAGATATTGCAGCCTTCTCATTGGCCCACAAGCAAGAAGCAGGAGGGTACTGATGAAAAAATATCTAGAATATTCGCGATTACGAAGATATAGCACTATATTCTAAATCTTCGCAAATTCTCGAAGTGTCGATATTCGCAATAAAATTTCACGATTAGAATATTCGTGATCAACACTAGTCCTCCTTTGTGATTAGAACAGGTTTTGTGTGTACTGATAGGATGGTGGCCATTTTATTTCTCCCAATGATTGCTCCCTACATTCTAAGTAATGAAATGTATTTGTGAATATATTTATTATAAAATAATATTTAAGTATTTAAATTTTTTAATTCCTGGAGAACCACTTTAAAGCAATTATATATGATCTACAGCATAATTAACCCCCTCCCCCAATGATTACATAAAAATAAGTCACTGTATATTTATTTATTAATATTAAGCCTTTATTTGCACATCAATAAAGGAGGTACCTCTGTGATTCTTATTCCTGTCTTATTAAAACTCTGCCTCCGGTTATTTCAGCATTATCAGGTGCCTGCTCTTAAATATCCCATCTCAGCAATTCATTTCCTTTAACTTTTAATACATCCCAATAAAAGACCAAAGGAAACAGTTCAAAATCTGCATTCTTGTTGCATTCTTCTGCTGACTATATATATTATACAGTGTCAAAAACTGTAGGCTTCTTTTGAGAAGTTATTTTGTATGGAGTATTATGCGTATGGAATAACAAGTAGAAGTATGCATGTAAATAAAAGTATGACTAAAAGCACGCCTACAATTTTCTTACAAGCTCAGTGACAACTTCCAAAACTGATACGACAATTAGAAGGATGTTTCTACCATTACATCTGTCATACATACTATGTATTATTAATTTCTATTTTTTTTTATTCTTTTTTTTCACCAGAAAGTGTAATACCAATTCTGTATATACCATATTGAATACAAAATAATCTTAATGCAAGTACACAAAACACAAAGCATAAAATAGATGAATTAAAGAGTGGATGAGTAGTGTACTAATCAGTGGAATATCAAATGAATCAGCCTTAAAAAAAATAAAGATAAAGTAACAATAACAACAATGTCATCAACATCTCTGGAGTGAAACATACCATAAAGAAGTTGTCCCATCTCTCTATTTCCACAGTGAGGTAGGACTAAGCGCCAGGCCTAGGTGGCCAGGTTTACAGAAGAAACAGCTGAGCAGGATGGCTGTTTCTGTAACTCCCATTGCAGCGAATGAGAGGTACGCAAACAGCGTAACACACCAAGCTACACTGCTTCCATTATGGCAGCAGAGTAGCTTGTTATATGACAATGTTTGCTTAGCTTCAATTCACTACAATGGGAGTTACAGAAACAGTGGAGTACCGGCCTGCTCAGTTGTTTCTGTAAACCAAGCCTCCTAGGGTCGGCGCTTAGTACTATATCACCATGGTAAAGGTAAGATTGGAAAACCCCTTTCAATACGTATTCATCAAAGTGGGCATGCTAGTATCCTCTGGAACCAAAGATGCCAAAATCCAAGCAGTAATAGAAGTGGGACTTGAAATTGGTAATGCAGTAGCATAGCAGACACATGTATTTTGGTCACCGTACATTTTGGAGATTTACTCTGAAAAGGGAGTTTGCCAGCAAGACCAATTTTTAAGAATTTGGGATAACGGATTTGACTGGAGACAAGGGATTATTCCAGCATAAAATCCACTAACACAAATTAATGAGTAGTTGAGATAGTAAAAGAATTCCATTTTTGGGCTATTAGCACCTTGGCAGAAACCAAAATATGAGCTACCACCTACCTGACAGACTGAGGTCATAAATTAAAGCCGGTAAGCAGTTTAAGAAAGTTCTGGGGTAAGTCAGCAGTCAAATTTTGAGATTTTGTTTTCCTTAAAGCAGATATCTCTTCCCAATATGATGTAACGCAGTTTTGGCGAGAGACAAAAAATGGGGAGAGGCGCTCATAGGGTGGTGGGTATCGATGATACGGTTTACAGAAATGGATGGAGTGTGCTCACCTTTTGGTGTTGTGCGTGTGTGCGCACAACGTCCGTAGGGGCAGGTCCACAGAGAGAGGGAGGGGGGGGGGGTCGGTGCCGCCAGTACCCGTTCGGTCCCTTTGGATGGAGTTGCCAAAACTCCTAGGGACTGTGGAGGAAGTTGTGGGTGGTTTGTGTGCTGGCACACGGTAGGGTACTTCTTTGGCGCACAAAAGACGACCTCAATCGGGGAACGTTTGGTTTGATAGCTGTTTATTGTGCATTAGACAACGCGTTTCGGAGTTTATAACTCCTTTCTCAAGTCTGGGAGCCTCTTCTGGTGCGTGCTTGCTGTACAGGGCGCCCTGTACAGCAAGCACGCACCAGAAGAGGCTCCCAGACTTGAGAAAGGAGTTATAAACTCCGAAACGCGTTGTCTACTGCACAATAAACAGCTATCAAACCAAACGTTCCCCGATTGAGGTCGTCTTTTGTGCGCCAAAGAAGTACCCTACCGTGTGCCAGCACACAAACCACCCACAATATGATGTAAGGAAGGAGCAAGCCCAAAAACGATGTCATATAATCCTTTGATTCCACAACCTTTCCAGCATCTGTAAGATGTAGTCGGGTAGTGGTATAGTACCAGATTATAGGTATAGTACAGTATATTTCAACAAATGATACCAATTCTTTTTACTGCTGGCAATCAACTGTCAATGAGAATAAGCAATAGTTTATCATTTATCATTGATTGCTTTGTATATTTGCCAATTATCATTAAAAGCAGTTCAAGGGATTCAAATCATCATTGCAATTGTTACCTGTGAATTTAGCTTAAAGGGGCAGAACAATATTTATACCCTACAGTATCTACAGGATAAGAGACATGTATCTGATCAGTGAGGATCTAACCACTGGATCCCAACCGATCATGAGAATGGTAATTGTGCATGTCGGCTGCTGCTCCATCCAACTCTATGGGACTGATGGAGACACTCATGCAGATAGCTGCACTATTACACACAGCGTTTTTAGAAAAACATCACAGTTTTTGTCACAGTTTTTCATGAAATATTTTGAGCCAAAACCAGAAGTGGATTTAGAATGAATTGAAACTATTTAACAACTCAAACTGCTCCATCTTGCTGCAACTACTTATTGCTTTGGTTCAAAAACTATACCACAAGCTGGAGTGACATTTTCACAAAAATACTGTCTGTGAAACCATCCAAACTGCTACATGCACTTTTGTAATATTCTAATACTTTGTATCACACCAGTATTGCTAAAATAAAAAAAGCAACTTTATTCTTCATTAAATATATATCACAAATTTGTGTGCAGCTCTTCTGCCTACATATTTTAACCTTCATGCTGCCACTGTTCCCTTGCACTTGCCTGGGGGGGGGGGGGGGGGGGGCAGACCCGCCTCTAGCTGTCCTTCCCAAGGCAGTCCCAGTTGCAACGTATGTTCTTTTCCCTCTCACAGGCTGCAGCCCACTTGCCAACTAGGCCTCTCCTCCTGCACTTGTAGGGCGCGTTCGCACACTCAGGTCTTAAAGAGCTGGGGTATATTCTAATCTTCACGACCCAATAGCTGGCAACCCAGCACCTTCCCTAGTGGGAATGCATTGCAGATGCTCTGCCAGCCCTGACTTTGGCCTGTCTCTGACTATGAGTCAATCTGACCCCTCAGGTCTGGTGGCTCCCCTGAAGCAAAGTCCAGATCCCTGTATAGGGAGTTAAAGGGTGAATACCATGGGACTGGCAGAATAATGCCCTTAGGTTTAGCCCGAAGCCAAATCTGTTGGTTAACACAGTGGTTTAACACTAACTGCTGTAATAAAAATACTGTTAAAAAAAGGAATAAATATGTATCATAGAAGCATAAGGTGACATGCAGAGAGACTCTGTTAAGCTCATTAGGCTATTGGAGGTTAACTAAGTGTTAGGGAGTGATCCCTCCTCCAGCCTATCAGTGAAGTACAAGTATCAAGCTAAAAACTGCAAGATGAAGAGAACCTGTGTAGAGTTACTACTGTTGCTGCTACTCTTATTCCTATTGTTATTACTGATGTACTGTACAACTTGAGCCCAGCGGTCCTGAAAGAGAAGCACTTGGACTCAAACTGTGTTACCCACCTAGTCGTCTGGGACTGTTCTCCTGTTGCATTAAATATTGTCTGAAGTGCACATTGCACTCTTACAACCTCGTGTGCTCAGGCACTCCATAAAAGGTAGAGGTCTACCAGGGCACTGGGCAGTTCTATAAATAAAGTGACTGGTGCAACCCCATGAGAAATGCCTATGGGGTGCAAACTGTGGGTGTGAATTGTCCTCCAGAGGCCCACAGTGACATGGTTGAATGTCCATAAGCCAACAGTTGAAATGGGTGCACTGTGGTGGATATGTTAGAGTACTTCAGGTCTCTGGTCCCGATAAAGGACCACCCAGGAAGTTGCGTCATAAAGTATGTTCTGTAACCAAGCATACTACGACACTGTGACCTGTAACCACCAAACATACTATGTCAATATAACATACTTTGTCTTATAACCAAGCATACAGTACTACAAACTGCATACAGTACTGCAAATGCACTTACCATGAACATCATTGGGTTCTATTCATATAATGGACTACATTGTTTCATTTTCTAGCATAGCATAAGGCTACTTTCACACTGGCTGCTTCCAGAAGTCCAGAGGTCTGGCCACACTATGGCAAACATGCCGAGAGGCGGCCAGACAAAAACTGCCGGACCAGCCTGCCAGACCATGCTTTCGACAGTTTGAAAGTAACCTAAGACCATTAATTTAAATTAATTCACTAAACTTGTTACTATATAATTTTAATATTGTACAAACTATGTGCATAAAGCACTCATGGAACTGGAAAAGAATCAGATTGTTATAGCAAATTTTGGAAACATTTTGGACTGCTACAATAAAAGAAAAGGCAGTCATTTGTATCCCTGCCATATATTCCAAGAGTTCCAAAGTCCGTGAATAAGTTCTGTATTTTATCGCCAAAGTTATGCGTCACTGTAGTTCTTGAAGTTAAGAACCTCCAGGTGGAGATACAAAGATCGATTGTTGCCCAGGTCAGTTCAAGTTATTAGACCAAGTGTCGAGGGATCATCTTCGAGGTCCCTTTCAGATGTAATCAGAATATGACATTTCAAATGCAAAATCTTGTAGAAAAAAAACATTATTTATATTAGATGGTCCCTAATAAGCGTGCACGATAATTCTGATAATAGTTTTTTGGCAAGAGTGTTGAACATTTAACAGAGTAATAAAGCCACAGAAAAGAGGATGAAAAGTTGAGTCTTAATGTCAATGTCACATTCAGGTAGGTGGCAGGAAGTGGGATACATATCCAGGTTCATGCATTTTAATCCTGTAATCATCATAATATTTATGATGTACTGCCCTACAAAGTAGAATTCTTTAAGCCACCACAGGAAACTGATACTTTAACTGTAACATGGTTATATACTTTTCAGTTATTTTATCATGTATAATCAAATTCCACGTAGTAAATTTAAAACAGATTGTTAATGAAAATGTTATAGGTTTATGCACATTTCCTAGGGGATCATTTCTTCAGTGTACAACAGTTTATAAATTTATGGCAATTTTAAGTGAAATAGCATTTCGTGGAAATTTCAATGCCAACAATTATTTAGAGGTCCAAGTTTAAGGGAAACACTTTGTCTTGACCTGTCAAGTGAATCACAGCATAGAACGCAGTACATTGTTGCCTTGTTGAAATAGGGCCAGCTCTCCAAAACATATCATGAACCAGTAATAGATTTGGCTTTCTAAGCTACTACATTTGCCTTTTGCTTATTTCCACCTAATAAGAACTGAAATGATACACTATCTGCACACAATCTACAAATTTAACAATGATTACAGAATTTAAGACTGTCTTCACCTTCCATTTATATATGTGAAATAGTACATTGGAATAGAAATATATGTACTGTAAATTAATGTGACTTACAGTATCTCCTCTCCTAGAGTCACACAGTTTTTCCAATTTAACACAATTTAATATTGACTAAGGTTGAGCATGCATAAATAAAAATTTAAAGACAGCAGAAGAAAAGTGAATGCTTTAAAAATTAAAAATCAAATAAATAAGGCCCATAGGTTTAACCCCTAGCCACTCCAGCCACTAGAATGGTCCCTGCCAGTCTCTGTTTACTAATTGTACTAATTGCACTTAAAGGGGTTCTGCACTTTGTTTAAACTGATGATCTATCCTCTGGATAGATCATCAGCATCGTATGAGCGGGGGTCCGACAATAGGGACCCCCGCCGATCAGCTGTTTGAAAAAGCAACGGCGCTCCAGCAGTGCCGCGGCCTTCTCACTGTTTACGGCCGCCCCAGTGAAGTCACGACTTGTATCAACTTGCCTGGGCGGGGGTAAGCTCTTTTCAAGTGAACAGAACTTAGCTGCGCCCAGGCCAGTTGATAAATGCCGTGACGTCACTGGGCCGGTGGTAAACAGTGAGAAGGCCATGGCGCTGCTGGAGCGCCGTTGCCTTCTCAAACAGCTAATCGGCGGGGATCCCGGTTTTCGGAGCCCCACCGTTCAGATGCTGATGATCTATCCAGAGGATAGATCATCAGTTTAAACAAAGTGCAGAACCCCTTTAATTGCCAAATATTCTCCAGTTTTAAGTTTTATGCTTAAAAATTTTGGGCTAATATAACTATGAAGAGTATGAGTTTTGAAGCTGAAATAAGAAAGAGTCTGTTTCCTTTGGTTCTGTTTTGTAACATTTATAAGAAACTTATACGCGGCAAATAGGGAAATACTCAGGCACTGTGCTGCCTACTCACATGTATGCTGTGGCCAGTTGACTGGCCCAGCAGTCTCCTGCATACTTAGAGGAGAAGACCTTCATGGCCAGTGATTAGCTGTAGCAATAATGTGGGTAGATGGATGCATGAAAGAAAGCATAGAATAGGGGGGTCCACTGGAGTGGCAGGTAAGGATTATTTTATGTTTTTTATCTTTAAGAACTTCCTGGCGTTAGAAAAACATATATCCTGGATATCACCTTTAAAACTTCCTGGGAAAGTATGCAAAACAGAAGGGAAAAAAAATAACCCTCAAAACTACTGAACGGTTCTGTCAGCTATTGGATGATTATCGTAATTTTGTTTCAAGGCTCCTGGAGTAGCAAAACCTAGAAAATCAAGAATACATTACAAACAGGAGTAGACTGGCTATACAGTAGGCCCCAGAAGGAAATTTTCCAGTGCCACCCAAGCCTCCTCAGTAGTAATTAATGCTGCTGGCCAGGTGCCCTCCTGAATTCAATACTGATTTAAAATACTGTGTAACCCTTAGAGTTCTAGAATCTTTGGTATTACACTGACAGTATTATGTCATGGAGCAAGGTCATGACGGGTCCTTTCACTGACATACACTGCGAGTTTATACCGCATGTGGTCGAGTGCAATGCTCTAGTCTCCTCCCTGCACGTTTGTTGTCTGCTACGCACCCGATGACACGTGTTCGGCTAAGTGTTAGTCAGGGAGAGCTGTGCTGAAGAAGGGAAAGATAGTGTAGGGAGTGAAATTTTCATTTTTTTTAGTTGAAAAACTTGTCAGAAACCCAAAAGTCCTTTCAAGGACTATTGTTGTGTGTGGCAGCAGCAATATATATTTTTACCACAACCTGCGCTAAATTGCTAAAACTTTAGAGACCCAAAAGTCCTTTTAAGGACTATTGTTGTGTGTGGCAGCAGCAATATATATTTTTAGCGCAACCTGTGCTAAATTGCTGAAACTTTACAGACCCAAAAGTCCTTTTAATTACTATTGTGTGTGGCAGCAATATCTATTTTTAGCGCATCCTGTGGTAAATAGCGTGCGACAGTTGGGCCGCTGCAGACAGCGACATTATCTGCGCTACATCTCCTGTGTAACATGTGCGCATACCAAAAATATCTGTGACATCCAGTGTACTTTTTCCGTAGAAGGTATCCGCTGCGGACAGTGACATTACCTGGGGTACTTCTCCTGTGTAACATTTCCACATCCAAAATACCTGTGACATTCCCTGTAATTTTTTATTAGCTGCTGGTGACATCAGCGAGATTATCTGTGGTATTTCTCCTGTGTAACGTTTCCACATCGCAAATACCTGTGACATTCCCTGTAATTTTATATTAGCCGCTGCTGACATTAGCGACATTATCTGCGGTATATCTCCTGTGTAACGTTTCCACATCCAAAATACCTGTGACATTCCCTGTAATTTTTTATTAGCTGCTGGTGACATCAGCGAGATTATCTGTGGTATTTCTCCTGTGTAACGTTTCCATATCGCAAATACCTGTGACATTCCCTGTAATTTTATATTAGCCGCTGGTGACATCAGCGAGATTATCTGTGGTATTTCTCCTGTGTAACGTTTCCACATCGCAAATACCTGTGACATTCCCTGTAATTTTATATTAGCCGCTGCTGACATTAGCGACATTATCTGCGGTATTTCTCCTGTGTAACGTTTCCACATCCAAAATACCTGTGACATGCACTGTAATTTTATATTAGCCGCTGCTGACATTAGCGACATTATATGCGGTATTTCTCCTGTGTAACGTGTGTGCATCCCAAAAATATCTATGACATCCAGTGTACTTTTACCATAGATGGTGTCCGCTGCGGACAGTGACATTAGCTCCGCTACATCTCCTGTGTAACGTGTGCACATCCAAAAAATATCAGTGGCATCCAGTGTACTTTTTCCGTAGACGGTGTCCACTGCGGACAGTGATATTACCTAGGGTACATCTCTTGCGTAACGTTTCCACATCCCAAATACCTGTGACATTCCCTGTAATTTTTTATTAGCTTCTTGCGACATCAGCGACATTATCTGTGGTATTTCTCCTGTGTAACGTTTTTACATCCAAAATACCTGTGACATTCCCTGTTATTTTTTATTAGCCACTGGTGACATCAGCGAAATTATCTGCGGTATTTCTCTTGTGTAACAGTTCCACATCCCAAATACCTGTGACATTCCCTGTAATTTTATATTAGCCACTGCTGACATCAGCGACATTATCTGCAGTATTTCTCCTGTGTAACGTGTGCGCATCCTAAAAATATCTGTGACATCCAGTGTACTTTTTCCGTAGACGGTGTCCGCTGCGGACAGTCACATTAGCTGCGCTACATCTCCTGCATAAAGTGTGCACATCCCAAAAATATCTGTGACATCCAGTGTACTTTTTCGGTAGACGGTGTCCACTACGGACAGTGACATTACCTGGGGTACATCTCCACATCCCAAATATCTGTGACATTCCCTGTAATTTTTTTATTAGCCACTCCTGACATCAGTGACATTATCTGCGGCATTTCTCCTGTGTAACATTTCCACATCCCAAATACCTGTGACATTCCCTGTAATTTTATATTAGTCGCTGCTGACATCAGTGAAATTATCTGCGGTATATCTCCTGTGTGACGTTTCCACATCCCAAATACCTTTTTTTATTTTTTTGCGCATACACTTACAAATCCTACGATACTGTACGTGTGACATACTTTCAAGCATATATAACATTTAATATGAAGAAGGCGAGCAGTAAGGGACAGGGAAGTGCTGATGCTGATGGTGCACGCAGAGACCGTGGCCCTGGGCGCGTTGAAACTGTGTCTGCTGCCAGAACACAAGAAAAAAAATCATCCACGATACCTAGCTTCATGTCCTAGTTTGCAGGGTGGCGCAGGACTCTCGAAGTCAGACCAGTGGGACCAGGTGGTCACTTCGATTGCAGCAGATAATGCTTCCAGTTGCTTAAGCACCACCCTGTCTTCCACCAAGTCCAGTCTCAATAGCCAAAAGTGTGGACAACACAATCCTCACCCTGATCCTCCTTCCTCCCACCATGTAGAGTCTTGCCAAACAAGTGATCCCACACTCGGATATTCCGAGGAGCTCTTTTCAGCACCATTCCTTCATTTGGGCCTCTAGACAAGCCCACTTGAAGAGGGACATAAGATCTTGTGCCCTGATTACCATACTCTTGAGCATCCACAGTCACAAGAAGATGACGGTGGAGAACGGCAATTAATGTTTCACAAGGTGGATGATGATGATGAGACCCAGTTGCCAATAAGTCAATCGCAATTAGTGTCTCAAGAGGTTGATGATGAGGATACCCATACTCTTGAGCATCCACAGTCACAAGAAGATGACGGTGGGGAACGGCAATTAATGTTTCACGAGGTGGATGATGAGACCTAGTTGTCAAGAAGTCAACGGCAATTAGTGTCTCAAGAGGTTGATGATGAGGATGAGACACAGTTGTCAATAACTGAGGTTGCTGTTAGGTCAACTAGTCAGGAGCAGAGTGAGGAAGTGGAAGAGAAGGTGGTGGATAATGAAGTCACTGACACAACCTGGGAAAGTAGCAAGCCTAGCGAGGACAGCAGTAGAGGGGGAGGGATCTGCAGCACCACAAAATTCTGGAAGAGGCAGTGGGGTGGCAAAAAAGAGAAGGCGGGCCACTCCAAACAGCCCACAACTGTTCCCCGGAGCACCCCCTTGTGGCAATCTCCCTTGCCAAGGGGAAGGTGTTCCGCAGTCTGGCGCTTTTTTGAGGAAAGTGCGGACGACAAAAGAATTGTAATTTGCAACCTGTGCCATACAAAAATGAGCAGGGGCATAAACACTAGCAACCTCACCACCACCAGCATGATCCGCCACATGGCATCAAAGCACCATAATAGGTGGGCCGAACGACTAGGTCCACAATCTGGGTGTCTGCGGATCACACCACTGCATCCTCTTTCCCTGTGTTATGTGCTGGCCAATCCTCTGTCGAAGGCGCAGGACCGGTTGCCTCCCGCTCTGCACCTGGACCTTCGCAAGGACCATCAGTGACCACATCCATTTCCGTGTCCCAGCGCAGCGTACAAATGTCCTTTCCCCAAGCATTTCAACACCAGCGCAAATACCCAGGCACCCACCCACAGGACATTGTACTAAATGCGCAACTTTCCAAATTTCTTGCCCTGGAAATGCTCGCTGCTCACAATTAAGGTGGACACTTTGCATGTGGAAGAGGTAGAAATGGAGGAAGACATTACACAGGGCGATAGCCAGACAACCCTCAGTTCTTCTTCTCAGCGCAAATTGGATAAAGAGATGAGGAGGAGGAGCAGGAGACGGTTGCCTCCGCTACAGAGGGTAGTACCCATAGTAACATAGTAACAAAGTATATAAGTCCGAAAAAAAAATTTGTCCATGCAGTTCGGCCTGTTATCCTGCAAGTTGATCCAGAGAAAGGCAAAAAAAAAAATGTCAAATTCCTTCCCGACTCCAATCAGGCAATCAGAATAACTCCCTGGATCAAAGACACCTCTCTAGTAGCTATAGCCTGTAATATTATTACACTCCAGAAATTCATCCAAGCCCCTCCTGAATTCTTTTATTGTACTCACCATCACCACCTCCTCAGGCAGAGAGTTCCATAGTCTCACTGCTCTTACCATAAAGAATCCTTTTCTATGTTTGTGCACAAACCTTCTTTCCTTCAGACGCAGAGGGTGTCCCCTCGTCACAGTCACAGTCCTAGGAATAAATAGATGATGGGAGAGATCTCTGTACTGTCCCCTGATATATTTATACATAGTAATTAGATCTCCCCTCAGTCGTCTTTTTTCTAAAATGAATAACCCTAATGTTGATAATCTTTCAGGTACTGTAGTTGCCCCATTCCAGTTATTACTTTAGTTGCACTGCTTTGAACCCTCTCCAGCTCTGCTATGTCTGTGTAACGGTCGCGTACACACACACACAGGGGGGGAGGGAAGTGACCACTGCGCTCCACCCTTACCCCTGGCCCTGCCTACTTGCCTCGCGAGTCCTAATGACAGGGGACAACTGGACGGCAATCCCTAACTTGGAATAAGTGCAGGGATGACAGACAGACAAACAACAGGACGTGAACGGACCGAGTCAATACCAGGAAAGCTACAAAGTACAAAGGATTAAGCAAAGAATGGTCAGGAGAAGCCGGGGTCAAATACCAGGAGAGCAGAGAAGTACAAGAGGAGTCCTAAGAGAGTAGTCAGGTGGGAGCCGAGGTCACAATACCAGGACGGATGCGCAGTACAGGAGGATCAGGCAAAAGGATGGTCAAGGAACAGGATCAGGTAAGTATTCAGCAGTCCAACAAATAGCCAGGAACATAGAAATTAACAGGCAACCTGTAGCCAGCAGGCTGCCTGTATTTATAGTGGGGAGTGAGGGTCATGTGACGTGGCCAGCGTCACATGACCGACAGACCAACCAGTCGAGCACCGAGTGATCAGCTCGGCGCTCAAGGCAGACTTAGGAGCAGGGAGCCACCCAGCTAGTAAAGCCGCCCTGGGAATGAGGTCAAACACAGATCCTCATTCCCAAAGCTAAGCAACAGGTCTGCGGGCGATGGGGGACCGAGTGCACCTTCGGAACCCCGTGACAGTACCCCCCCTTTTACGAGGGGCCACCGGACCCAAGACTTCAGGCGATGGCTTTTCAGGGTGTTCTAAATGAAATTTACGAACAAGTCTAGGAGCATGAACCTCCTTGGCAGATACGGAATTACGCACCTTCCGGACATCCACTATTTTAGACACCACATACTCGACAGCATCATTAACAAGAACCGGCGGAGGCGAGGCTTTTGATGGTACTACCGGTTCAAAATATTTTTTAAGCAGAGATTTATGGAACACATTATGAATGTGGAATGACTCGGGCAGCTCCAACCTAAAAGATACCGGGTTAATCACTTCCGTGATCTTATATGGTCCAATAAGACGAGGAGCAAATTTTTTAGAAGTTACCTTGAGAGATAGATTCTTGGAGGACAACCATACTTTATCCCCAACCTGAAAGTTTACCCCCCTTGAACGTCTCCTACCAGCCTTGAGTTTCTGAGAACATTGAGCCTTTTCTAGGTTCGATTGAACCCGGGCCCAAACTGTGCACAGTTCGGAGGAGAGTTTATCCGCTTCAGGGTTAGAGGAGGAGACGAACGACCCAGAATGAAAACGGGGATTAAAACCATGGTTACAAAAGAAAGGGGAGACCCCAGCGGAAGAATTGACACGGTTATTCAAAGCAAATTCAGCCAATGGAAGAAATTTCACCCATAATTGCTGGTCATCAGCAACATACGACCTCAAGAATTGTTCGACAGACTGATTAAGGCGTTCAGTCTGCCCATTACTCTCAGGGTGGTAGGCAGAGGAAAAAGACAATGAAATTTTACATTTTGACAGAAGGCCCTCCAGAATTTGGACACAAACTGCACACCCCTGTCAGAAACAATATTTTCCGGGATACCATGCAATCGAACAATTTCTTTCACAAAAATAGACGCCAGGGTTTTGGCATTCGGGAGTTTAGACAGGGGAATGAAATGGACCATCTTGCTAAACCTATCCACCACTACCCACACTACAGTTATAAAGTCCATCGAGATATGGGACCAGGGTCTACTGGGAATGGGTAGGGGTCGTAGGTTACCAGCAGGGCGAGTCCTAGGTGTCTTGGACCTGACACAAACCTCACAGGCTGACACATAGGACTTGACATCCCTAGTTAGAGTGGGCCACCAATAAGATCTAGAAACCAGATCCTTAGTGCCCTCAACACCCGGATGTCCACAAAAGGCAGAATCGTGACACTCACCCAAGAGCTGGAGACGAAATTGTACGGGAACAAACAACTTATCTGTTGGGGTGGATACCGGTGCCAGATGTTGTTCCGACCTAATGCGAGCCGAGATATCCTGGGTAAGAGCTGCTAAGAAGATTTTTGCTGGTAGGATGGATTCAGGTGGTACCTCAGTAGGTTGAAAAGCCTGGAAGCTCCGAGATAATGCGTCCGCCTTCACATTTTTACTTCCCGGCCTGAACGTGATGGAAAAATCAAAACGAGTAAAAAACAGAGCCCATCTGGCTTGACGGGGATTCAACCTCTTAGCAGACTCGAGAAACATAAGGTTTTTATGGTCAGTGACAACAGTTACACAATGACTTGCCCCCTCCAGAAAATGCCTCCACTCCTCAAATGCCCATTTAATGGCCAGCAGCTCCCTATTCCCTATGTCGTAGTTTCTCTCCGTGGGAGAGAATTTCCTGGAGAAGAAGGCACATGGTCTCAGATTAGTGAGGCTAGTAGGACCTTGTGAAAGGACTGCTCCTGCGCCGTCCTCGGACGCATCCACCTCCACAATAAAAGGTTTCTCCTGATCAGGCTGGATCAGAATGGGAGCGCTACTGAATGCCTTTTTTAATTTTTCAAATGAAGAAATGGCCTCAGTAGACCAATTCTCCAAATCCGCCCCTTTCTTAGTAAGGTCGGTCAATGGTTTAGCAATTATGGAAAAATTCATAATAAATTTACGATAGTAATTGGCGAAACCTAAGAACCGTTGTAAGGCCTTTAACCCCTTAAGGACCGGGCTCATTTTCACCTTAAGGACCAGGCCATTTTTTGGAAATCTGACCAGTGTCACTTTAAGTGCTAATAACTTTAAAACGCTTTGACTTATCCAGGCCATTCTGAGATTGTTTTTTCGTCACATATTGTACTTCATGACACTGGTAAAATGAAGTCAAAAAAATTATTTTTTTTTCACAAAAAAATACCTAATTTACCCAAAATTTGGAAAAATTTGCAAATTTCAAAGTTTCAGTTTCTCTACTTCTGTAATACATAGTAATACCCCAAAAAATTGTGATGACTTTACATTCCCCATATGTCTACTTCATGCTTGAATTGTTTTGGGAATGATATTTTATTTTTTGGGGATGTTATAAGGCTTAGAAGTTTAGAAGCAAATCTTGAAATTTTTCCGAAATTTACAAAAACTCAATTTTTAGGGACCAGTTCAGGTTTGAAGTCACTTTGCGAGGCTTACATAATAGAAACCACCCAAAAATGACCCCATCTAAGAAACTACACCCCTCAAGGTATTCAAAACTGATTTTGCATACATTGTTAACCCTTTAGGTGTTGCACAAGAGTTATTGGCAAATGGGGAGGAAATTTGCGAATTTGATTTTTTTGTCTAATTTTTCATTTTAACCCATTTTTTCCACTAACAAAGCAAGGGTTAACAGCCAAACAAGACTGTATCTTTATTGCCCTGACTCTGCTGTTTACAGAAATACCCAATATGTGGCCGTAAACGACTGTACGGCCTCACAGCGGGGCGTAGAGTGAAAGGTGCGTCGTATGGTTTTTGGAAGGCTGATTTTTATGGACTGGTTTATTTACACCATGTCCCATTTGAAGCCCCCTGATGCACCCCTAGAGGAGAAACTCCCTAAAAGTGACCCCATCTAAGAAACTACACCCCTCAAGGTATTCAAAACTGATTTTACATACGTCGTTAACCCTTTAGGTGTTGCACAAGAGTTATTGGCAAATGGAGATGAAATTTGAGAATTTCATTTTTTTTCCTAATTTTCAATTTTAACCCATTTTTTTCACTAACAAAGCAAGGGTTAACAGCCAAACAAAACTGTATCTTTATTGCCCTGACTCTGCTGTTCACAGAAACACCCCATATGTGGCTGTAAACTACTGTACGGCCACACAGCGGGGCGTAGAGTGAAAGGTGCGCCGACTGTTTTTTTTACACCATGTCCCATTTGAAGCCCCCCTGATGCACCCCTAGAGTAGAAACTCCATAAAAGTGACCCCATCTAAGAAACTACACCCCTCAAGGTATTCAAAACTGATTTTACAAACTTTGTTAACCCTTTAGGTGTTGCACAAGATTTAATGGAAAATAGAGACACAATTTCAAAATTTCACATTTTTGGCAGATTTTCCATTTTAATATTTTTTTTCCAGTTACAAAGCAAGGGTTAACAGCCAAACAAAACTCATTATTTATGGCCCTGATTCTGTAGTTTACAGAAACACCCCATATGTGGTCGTAAACCGCTGTACGGGCACACGGCAGGGCGCAGAAGGAAAGGAATGCCATACGGTTTTTGGAAGGCAGGTTTTGCTGGACTGTTTTTTTGACGCCATGTCCCATTTGAAGCCCCCCTGATGCACCCCTAGAGTAGAAACTCCAGAAAAGTGACCCCATTTTAGAAACTACAGGATAGGGTGGCAGTATTGTTGGTACTAGTTTAGGGTACATATGATTTTTGGTTGCTCTATATTACACTTTTTGTGCGGCAAGGTAAGAAGAATTAGCTTTTTTGGCACCGTTTTTTTTTTTTGTTATTTACAACATTCATCTGACAGGTTAGATCATGTGGTAATTTCATAGAGCAGGTTGTCACGGACGCGGCGATACCTAATATGTATTACATTTTTTTAATTTATGTAAGTTTTACCCAATGATTTCATTTTTAAAACAAAAAAAAGTTTTAGTGTCGCCATAGTCTAAGAGTCATAGTTTTTTCAGTTTTTGGGCGATTATCTTAAGTAGGGTCTCATTTTTTGCGGGAGGAGATGACGGTTTGATTGGCACTATTTTGGGGTGCATATGACTTTTTGATCGCTTGCTATTACACTTTTTGTGACGTAAGATGACAAAAAATTGCTTTTTTTACACAGTTTTTTTTTATTTTTCTTTACGGTGGTCACCTGAGGGGTTAGGTCATGTGATATTTTTATAGAGTCGGTCGATACGGACGCGGCAATACCTAATATGTATACTTTTTTTTTATTTATGTAAGTTTTACACAATGATTTCATTTTTGAAACAAAAAAAATTATGTTTTAGTGTCTCCATAGTCTAAGAGCCATAGTTTTTTCAATTTTTGGGTGATTATCTTAAGTAGGGTCTCATTTTTTGCGGGATGAGATGACGATTTGATTGTTACAATTTTGGCGTACATGCGACTTTTTTGATCACTTTTATTACCTTTTTTTGGGAAGTAAGGTGAGCAAAATTTCAATTTCATCATAGTTTTTTATTTTTTATTTTTATGGCGTTCACCGTTCGGGTAAAGTAACATGACCGTTTTATAGATCAGGTCGTTACGGACGCGGCAATACCAAACATGTGTAGGGAATGTTATTTTTTTAATTTTTAATCAGTGATAAATGTGTTTTTTGATTTTTACTTTTTTTTCACCTTTTTTCACTTTTTTTTTTTCCTAGACCTACTTGGTTCTTGAAGATCCAGTGGGTCTGATGTCTGTATAATACAGTACAGTACAATATATATTGTTCTGTACTGTATTTTACTTACACTGAACAGATCTATGCTTTCAGCACAGATCTGTTCAGCACCATGGACAGCAGGACGCCTGAGCAGGCGTCCTGTTGCCATGGGAACCTTCCCCGTCTGCTCAGAACTGCGCAGACGGGGAAGGGTAAGGATGGGATCTGGCGGGGGGCTGTCTGGGAGCTCTCTCCCTCTCCATCGGGGGGCTGCAAAGGCACAGCAGCCCCCCGATCGGAGAGGGAGGGAGCTCCCTCTTACTGTTAACTTTTTCCATACAGCGGTCCGTACGGACCGCTGTATGGAAAGGGTTAAACGGCTGACATCGTATCACCGATGTCAGCCGTTTATACCAGGGTGCCAGCAATGTGCTGGCACCCTGGTATACCCACTCTACACCAACGATTATTCAATGGGAGGCGGGCGGGGGATCGCGATCCCGCCTGCCGCACCGCCCGCCTCCCGCACCGCCCCCACCGCCCGCAACACCCCCCCTGCACCTCCCACCGGGCTAAAATCATTCAGAGGTGCAGGGGGGGTGATAAAAATATATTTTCGGCACACTAAAGTTTCTGATCGCCGCGGTCAGGGACCGCAGCGATCAGAAACTGCATAAAAGCGCAACAAACCGCAGGTCTGAATTGACCTGCGGTTTGTTGCGATCGCGGACATGGGGGGGTCACGGGACCCCCCGCGCATTTAGCCGAGGTGCCTGCTCAATGATTTGAGCAGGCACCTTGTTCCGATCACAGCTGGCCGGGCGGCAGTGATCGGAACAACACATGACGTACCGGTACGTCATGTGTCCTTAAGGACTCGGGAAACATGCCGTACCGATACGTCATGTGTCCTTAAGGGGTTAAGGATGAAGGTCTTACCCATTCCTTAATTGCTAGTACCTTACCAGGATCCATCTTGAAGGCGTGAGGAGTCAGAACATGCCCTAGAAACAGAATCTCCTGCACACCAAAGACACATTTCTCTTGTTTAGCGGATAGCTGATTCTCCCTCAACACCTCTAATACTTGTCTAACATGAGACACATGGGATTCGAAGTCAGGGGAGAATATCAAAATGTCGTCAAGATAGACAATAACAAATTTACCTAAGAACTCCCTAAGAATGTCATTCATGAAGTTTTGGAACACAGCTGGGGCATTGCTGAGTCCAAAAGGCATCACCTGATATTCAAAGTGTCCTACCGGAGTATTGAACGCCGTCTTCCATTCGTCTCCCTCCTTGATTCGGATTAGATTGTATGCCCCTTTCAGGTCAATTTTGGAAAACCAGGTTGCCCCCAGGACCTGGTTAAATAAATCCGGAATCAATGGGAGGGAGTATCTATTCTGGACAGTGATTTTATTTAATCTCCGGTAATCGATACATGGCCTAAGACCACCATCTTTTTCTTAACGAAGAAAAACCCCGCCCCCATAGGAGAGACAGAAGGTCTAATATGCCCTTTACCAAGGCTCTCCTTAATATAATCTTCCATGGCCTTGCGTTCGGGCATAGAAAGATTATAAATTCGTCCTTTAGGAAACTTGGCCCCCTCTACTAGCTCTATGGTACAATCATAAGGTCTATGGGGGGGTAGAACCTCCGGGGTTGGTGATGAGAATACATCAGAATATTCTCTAACAACAGAGGGTAAAGTATCAGACTTTACTGAGACCCCAGCCTGTACCACGGACAGGCACGAGTCACACTTAGGCCCCCATCTCACCAACTCCCCATTGGACCAATCTATAGTGGGGTTATGTAGTCGGAGCCAAGGCAACCCTAGTACCACCTCAGCAGGTAGGTTCTCCAGGACTAGAAGCGAACATCTCTCTGAGTGGCACACACCCACGGTTAGAGAAATCTCTGAGGTACATAAGCTCACTGTACCACCAATAAGAGGAGTAGCATCAATCGCCATGACATGGATAGGAGTTGGTAAGGCAAACATAGGAATACCCAATCTAACAGCATACTCAGAGTCAATAAAGCTAGCTGCTGAGCCAGAATCAATAAAGGCCTTACCCGGCCATTTATCTACTCCCAGAGAAATCGTAATGGGTACCGAAAGCTTACATTTAGAAAATTCAGGGTGTACCTGGTCTTTAGGTTGCCTTGCCTTAGGAGACTTGACAGAGAGGGCCTTCTTAGGACACTGGTTGATCCAATGGTCAGAATCTCCACAGTAAAAGCATTCTCCACGTCTGCGGCGAAGATTCCCTCGGGTCATGCCAACCTGCATGGGTTCCTCGTGGAGACCTCAGCATTGTCTCTGGGATAGGCCTCTGGCTGGACCACCATCTGGGAATAGAACTGTTGTTCCTGTCGTCTCTCTCTAACCCGTCGGTCAAGTCGGACAACAAGGGTCATCATCTCCTCTAAGGTCTCTGGAAGTTGATAACTGACCAGAAGATCCTTTAATTTATCAGACAGACCTGACCTGAAATGACTCTTCAGGGCTGGTTCGTTCCATCCTGAGGGGACACACCACCTTCTGAATTGGGTGCAATAATCCTCCGCTGGTAAATTGCCCTGAACCAGTGCCTTTAAAGCCGTCTCGGCTACTAGAGCCCTGTCTGGTTCATCATAGAGGGTACCTAGGGCCTGAAAGAACCCCTCCACAGAATATAAACAACTGGCGCCAGCAGGTAAAGAGAACGCCCAGTCCTGGGGATCACCCTGTAATCGGGAAATGATAATGCCCACGCGTTGACTCTCGGGCCCAGAGGACACGGGGCGCAAACGGAAGTAAAGTTTGCAACTCTCCTTAAAAGAGAGAAACTTCTTCCGGTCTCCAGAAAAGGTTTCTGGGAGCTTAATCTGGGGCTCAAAATGCGGACTGGAGGCCTGAGGAATGGAAGAACCTTGTCCTAACTCAAAAAAGCTGAGTTTTTCCCCTAACTCCTGCACCATCTGAGTCAGATTAGAGACATAGTCAGTCAGGGTCACCAGAGGATTCATAATACAGTGGTTATTGGGCCTGTTAATCTGTAACGGTCGCGTACACACACACACAGGGGGGGAGGGAAGTGACCACTGCGCTCCACCCTTACCCCTGGCCCTGCCTACTTGCCTCGCGAGTCCTAATGACAGGGGACAACTGGACGGCAATCCCTAACTTGGAATAAGTGCAGGGATGACAGACAGACAAACAACAGGACGTGAACGGACCGAGTCAATACCAGGAAAGCTACAAAGTACAAAGGATTAAGCAAAGAATGGTCAGGAGAAGCCGGGGTCAAATACCAGGAGAGCAGAGAAGTACAAGAGGAGTCCTAAGAGAGTAGTCAGGTGGGAGCCGAGGTCACAATACCAGGACGGATGCGCAGTACAGGAGGATCAGGCAAAAGGATGGTCAAGGAACAGGATCAGGTAAGTATTCAGCAGTCCAACAAATAGCCAGGAACCTAGAAATTAACAGGCAACCTGTAGCCAGCAGGCTGCCTGTATTTATAGTGGGGAGTGAGGGTCATGTGACGTGGCCAGCGTCACATGACCGACAGACCAACCAGTCGAGCACCGAGTGATCAGCTCGGCGCTCAAGGCAGACTTAGGAGCAGGGAGCCACCCAGCTAGTAAAGCAGCCCTGGGAATGAGGTCAAACACAGATCCTCATTCCCAAAGCTAAGCAACAGGTCTGCGGGCGATGGGGGACCGAGAGCACCTTCGGAACCCCGTGACAGTCTGCCTTGTTCACAGGAGCCCAAAACTGTACACAGTACTCCATGTGTGGTCTAACTAGTGATTTGTAAAGTGGTAGTCTTTGTGCATAACCTTACATTTGTCAGTGTTAAACCTCATCTGCCACTTCTCTGCCTAAGCCTCTATCTATCCAGATCCATCTGTTGCAGTATATTGTCCGCTTCAGTGTTAATTACTTTACACAGTTTAGTGTCATCTGCAAAAAAAAATATTTTACTGTGCAAGCCTTCTACAAGATCATTAATAAATATATTGAAGAGAATAGGGCCCAATACTGACCCCTGAGGTACTCCACTAGTGACAGTGACCCAGTCTGAGTGTGTACCGTTAATAACCACCCTCTTTTTTCTATCTCTGAGCCAGTTACTTACCCACATACAGACATTTTCTGCCAGTCCGAGCATTCTCATTTTATATACTAACCTTTTATGTGGTACAGTGTCAAATGCTTTGGAGAAGTCCAGATATACGACATCCAAAATCTTTTTTAAGGACTCTCCACCTTCCTCTAACTTTGTCATTGGTTCCAATATGGACCATGACTACTGGATCTTCTCCAGCCCCTCCCAGTAATCTGTCAACCTGATCCGCTATGTGTCGAACTCTAGCACCATGAAGACAACACACTGTTCGGCGATCATGGTCTTTGTGACAGATTGCCCCTTTTGTTCCCCTAATAATTGAGTCTCCCACTACCAGCACCTGTCTGCCCTGCCCTTCTCTCCTGGTCCCCTACTTACTGGACCTGACATTCCCCTGACTGGCAGAGGAAGTGTCCGGCTGCAGCAGTGCTATCCCTGAACCGACATCCCCCTCATATGCCAACCGTGCAAACTTGTTGGGGTGTGACAGATCAGGGCTAACCTCCCTGGCACTCTTCCCTCTACCCCGCTTTCTAACTGTAATTCCATCTGTTCAGCGTGGATGGGCAGAAGAGGAGGAAGAGGATGAGGAGATTGAAAGTCATCTTCCTGATGATGTCAGCAAAGTCTTGCCTGTTGGGACTCTGGCACACATGGCTGACTTTATGTTAGGCTGCCTTTTTCGTGAATCACTGCGAAAGGTGCACCACAATTATATGCAACTGTCAACACTGGCTAATCCCTCAAGCTGATATTAAGAACTGAGACTTTAGCCAATGTATTCCTGTCAGGAACACATCAGAGCCCTTTTGCACCACCGTCAAAGTATCTCAGTGTGGCATGGGTTCCTACCACTAGACTACCTACGGGGTGTGAACACGGTCTGAGAGGTACTAAGATATAACTTGCAGCCAAGCTTCCACATACCTCCATAGTGAAATCACTCATGTAGTGAGAGAGATGAAAAGGCTGTTAGCCCCACCTATAACAGGCCATGTGACACAGGCTACCAGGTGCAACAGAATGCTACCAGCAGTACGCAATGGCACATTCTAAACATATCAAGAAAAATAACTGAAATAAAGTGGCATAAAAGTGGAGGAAATGCTCAAAAACCCCAAACACCTTTCCCGTGACCCACGCGTTTTAAGCATTTTGGGCAACACTGATTACTGGTTGTTCACCCTTCTCGACCCCCGCTACAAAGAGAACTTCTCATCTCTCATTCCTGTGGTGGAGAGGATGAGCAAAATGGGGAAATACCAGAAGGTCCTTGTGGAAAAATTACTCCAAAAATGTACAGCTAAGACTACTTTCACACTAGCGTTCGGAGCAGATCCGTCTGATGTTTCATCAGACGGATCCGCTCCGATAATGCAGACGTTCGCATCCGTTCAGAACGGATGCGTCTGCATTAAAACTTAGAAAATTTTCTAAGTGTGAAAGTTGTCTGAGCGGATCCGTTCAGACTTTACATTGAAAGTCAATGGGGAACGGATCCGCTTGAAGATTGAGCCATATTGTGTCATCTTCAAGCGGATCCGTCCCCATTGACTTCCATTATAAGTCTGGACGGATCCGCTCGCCTCCGCACGGCCAGGCGGACACCCGAACGCTGCAAGCAGCGTTCAGGTGTCCGCTCACTGAGCGGAGCGGAGGCTGAACGCTGGCAGGCGGATGCATTCTCAGTGCATCCGCCTCCACTGAGAATGCATTGGGGCCAGACGGATGCGTTCGGGACCGCTCGTGAGCCCCTTCAAACGGAGCGCACGAGCGGACACCCGAACGCTAGTGTGAAAGTAGCCTAAAACAACGCTGGCGGCAGAGTATGTAGTTCTTTGGGCAACCGAGGAGGGGAGATGAGGGTAACACACAGCAGTTCCAACAGAGGCAGGACAACACTCTCCAAAGCCTGGGACAGTTTCCCCGCCAGCACCCTAACCCTGATGCGCGGCCTAGTGTCATACGGAGGGAAAAGGTTTGGAAGATGGTGAAGGAGTACGTAGCAGATCGTGTCAATGTCCTCAATGATCCCTCTGTGCCTTACAACTCTGGGTGTCCAAGCTGGACACTTGGCGCAAACTGGCGCTCTACGTCTTGGAGGTGCTGGCCTACGCTGACACCAGTGTTTTGTCAGAGCGGGTATTTAGTGATGCTGGGGGCATAATAACTGATCCGCCTGTCAACTGAAAATAACAGGTTGACTCTTATAAAAATGAACAAGGCCTGGATTGCCCCTGACTTCTCTACTCCACCAGAGGAAAGATCATAGTCATAAATATCCATATATGTTAAAAAATGTTATTAAATTAAAAAAATATATATTAAATTAAAAAAAATTAAATAAAAAATATGCAGAGTCATGTGATCCAAATGAAGTTATGTATATACATATATATACATATATATATATAAAAATATGGATATGTTTAGAAAAGATCTTAGTTATATATATATATATACAGTACATATTAAAACGATAATTATATGTAGGGTCATGCGATCCAAATAAGGTTCTGTACATGAATTTATAGGTGCGAATTAGTACATATACAGTACAGACCAAAAGTTTGGACACACCTTCAAAGAGTTTTCTTTATTTTCATGACTATGAAGGCTTCAAAACTATGAATTAACACATGTGGAATTATATACATAACAAACAAGTGTGAAACAACTGAAAATATGTCATATTCTAGGTTCTTCAAAGTAGCCACCTTTTGCTTTGATTACTGCTTTGCACACTCTTGGCATTCTCTTGATGAGCTTCAAGAGGTAGTCCCCTGAAATGGTCTTCCAACAGTCTTGAAGGAGTTCCCAGAGATGCTTAGCACTTGTTGGCCCTTTTGCCTTCACTTTGCGGTCTAGCTCACCCCAAACCATCTCGATTGGGTTCAGGTTCGGTGACTGTGGAGGCCAGGTCATCTGGCGCAGCACCCCATCACTCTCCTTCATTGTCAAATAGCCCTTACTTTCAAAGTCTTCCCAATTTTTCGGCTGACTGACTGACCTTAATTTCTTAAAGTAATGATGGCCACTCGTTTTTCTTTACTTAGCTGCTTTTTTCTTGCCATAATACAAATTCTAACGGTCTATTCAGTAGGACTATCAGCTGTGTATCCACCTGACTTCTCCTCAACGCAACTGATGGTCCCAAGCCCATTTATAAGGCAAGAAATCCCACTTATTAAACCTGACAAGGCACACCTGTGAAGTGAAAACCATTTCAGGGGACTACCTCTTGAAGCTCATCAAGAGAATGCCAAGAGTGTGCAAAGCAGTAATCAAAGCAAAAGGTGGCTACTTTGAAGAACCTAGAATATGACATATTTTCAGTTGTTTCACACTTGTTTGTTATGAATATAATTCCACATGTGTTAATTCATAGTTTTGATGCCTTCAGTGGGAATCTACAATTTTCATAGTCATGAAAATAAAGAAAACTCTTTGAATGAGAAGGTGTGTCCAAACTTTTGGTCTGTACTGTATATATATATATCCATATGCCAACTGCACCCATCCTAATCAACTGTCATTTAATTTATGTGCTTTATATCATTTAATTTATGCTGTATGTTTTATATCAATTTATCTATTACTAGTATTTGTTATGTTTTTAAGATCTGTGTGCCTATATATATTTCCAGATTCTCATATATGCTTAGGTATTTTTATATTTGCTTATATATGCTTATATACACTTATATATTTCTATATTTTCATATACATCAGGTATCCCCATATTATTACAATCTATAGCGCTTTGGTTTTTAATAAGAGTATGCTTATATAGTATATGTAGCATTTTCTCTATAAATTCTATTATCTTTTCAGTGGCCACTCCCCCCGTGAAGCCACTACTTGCCTCCCCTCCTGCCCGATGAACTCCAGTTTGGAGCGCCCCGACTGCCTTTCCTGTTCGGTGCGCTCCAGCTTGGAGTGTATCAGTGTCTCACTGGCACTTCCGGTGGCGCTCCTGCGCTTCTGGCCACCTTGCGTTCCAAGGTGGAACGCATCACATTCCGGATGTAGGAACTCCCGGTGCGTCACTTCCGGTACCAGCGCTATAGTACGTCTCTTTCATGTAGAAACTAGCCACATGGCTATAAATAAGGTATATGTGCCCAGTGAATTTTTAGCTATACTTTTATATGCCTATGTATCTGCACCTGTTCCTGAGGAAGGGGTGTATTGTCTCCGAAATGCGTTGAGCCATACAATTACTGAAATAAAGGATTGATCAGAAGCCTCCTGAAGTGTGCTTCTATCAATCTTTGACACCTCTAGATGCGATCCTGGCCGGGGGGGTTTAAAGTCACAGGTGTCTTAAGCTTATCCTGCTGACTACCCCCCAGCGAAGTGAGTGCATACAAATTTTACTTTTATTTATTTATTATATTGTTTCAAATTTTATTACGTTATTGTTTATTGATCCTTATGCTTCCTATATTTTTATTATCTTGATTTTATTTGTCACAAGATCACCTATCTAGCCCCTACTTGGGACCTGGAAGTCCCCCTTTACCTGTTTCCATCCAACTATCTCATGTACGCTTTTGACCTATGTACTGAATATACTACACCTTATGGTAAGGGAGTGGCGCTAATCACCTCTTATTGACCCACCCCATCCCACCTCATCCCTAACCTCACCACAGTGTTTATCCCAGATCTAACTCATCTCTACAACCTATCACTAACCTCTGGTGTCTTCCCCTCTGCTTTTAAACATGCTACCATTACACCCATCCTCAAAAAGCCTTCACTTGACTTATCTTCTTTGTCCAGTTATCGCCCCATATCACTTTTTAAGTATGCCTCACAGCTCCATTATCCATGGTGGTCTAACATGTATCTAGCATTCCTGGAGGTCCAGGGTGGCTTGTTGGTTAACATTTATGTTACTTAAAATAATGATACAGTTTATTTTATTGCCAGTCTAAGTGCATAGAGTGTGAAAGAGAAATACTGCTACCTGTTGTATTACCTGTGTAGACTATGCGTTACCATGCCATGAGGTAAGAGTGGCCATAGCCTGTCAAGCAGCAAAAACCATCTAAATTGCTGTCAAACAGAATAAAATTAAGAGACAGAGTGTAATTGCCAAGGAAGATTTTGCACAATGCCTACAGAGAGAGTATACCAATGGTCTACTGAAAAGACTATGGCAGACAATTGTTTTACTCCATAAAAAGTCACAGATTATAGCACACGGCTTATTTGTGCCATAATTTCTGACTTTTTATTCTCTTTGTAATGCCAGTCTTAGTATATCGCCCATATGTATTTCTCAACTCTGTATGTGCCTAGCCTGCTGCCGCTAATTAAAGAGAACCTGTCAGCTAGAAAATGCACCGTGAACCACTATCATTACCTTACAGATGTTGTCATCATGTTTTTGTCTTAGATGTCCGATACGCATGATTGCATAAAAAACTTTTATTCCCCTGTAGGCGGTATGTAGATGAGGTTCTCGAAGTCAAGGGGGCAGCAGCTTTCTCGCTTGAAGTCAAGCTCGCCAAGCCCATTCCCGGCCCCTTAGCATTTGATTGACCTCCTTTGGTATACTTTCATGCATGTGCCATGATTGTACCTGCGCATTGTCCCCCGCTGCAGTGTTCTTTTGTTCAGCAGGCACAGACTCACATGTGCGAGCTCCCCACAGAACATTACGATGCATCTACATCATTCTCAGAAGTACACTGCAGCTGAAAACAATGCGCACGCGCCGTAAATGTGATCATATGGTGCACACGGGAGATGTGAGGATGGAATCGTGCCTGAAAGTATACCAAATGCGTCAATCAAATGCTAAGGGGCGGTAAGGGGGCTCGGTGAGCTGACCTCAAGCAAGAAAGCCACTGCCCCCTTGACTTCAAGAACCTCATTTACATAAGGTCTATGGGGGAATACAAGAGCTCTTGATGCAATTATGCATATCGGACATCTAAGACAAAAACATCTTTAGAAATATGATGACAATATTTGTAAGGTAATGCTTGTGGTTTATGGTGCATTATATAGGAAATGGAGTGCAGAGGGAACTGGTGAGGTTCTATTATTTTTTTACAGCATGTTCACACTGTGGGAACAAATTTCTCTGTGCTAGTATATGCTTTTAAGCTTGTCGCGCCAAATTAGACTGTTGTCTCGTGTAAGAAGTAACCACCAAACTTGACACCTTACATGAGTTCAGTAAAAACTCATGTTCCAATATATGCTTTGTCCTCCTTGAGTGGGGGACCACGTATACCACTCACTGACTAAAAAAAGATTGTGTTTAAGGACTGACCCCCTTACAGACCTGCAGCACTAAAATAAAAAAAATAAAAAAAGCACAGAAAGCTTCATAAGGCAATATATTTGCAAAGGCTGATAACCGGGAACACAAGCTAATGTGCTCACCAAGCTGCAGCTGATGACTGGCTTCATCGGGTATGTGTCATTTTGGGACATGTCACTGCTGAAGCCAGTCATTTACTGTATATGCAAGACCCTATCGCAAAGCACCATGGTTCTAAATGCCAAGACAGTGAGATACAGCTATAGCGCTTTTGAAACTTTGGGGAAAATGTATTCAGACTGGCATATACAAGGCAAAAACTGAGGTTTGATATAGAATAAGACATATTTATTAAAGGTATATGTCTTTCAATACATTTGCCACACTTTGTTCTGTCTTAAGCCAGAAAATGAAATCTATCCCTGCTTTTAGCACTCACTCCCCCTAAACCTCATCCACTTTTCTTGCCACGTTTCAAAATTAGCAAGTGGTGAGGAAAGTTGCCAAATTTTGTGGAAATATGCCATTGTTATTTACTTTTTAACGCCACAAACTTTAGGACATATTCTTATATGACTCCTGTTTGGGTTTACTTATACATGTTCATTTCTTGAATATATTCCCAAAAGTTGCATTCTATGGCATTCTAAAGTGCAAATTCCTTCCACTTCAAGGTAAAGATATAGATCTCTATTACTAGATCATACATTGTTACATTTATGTAATCTATATTATCATATGACAGACTAAAGTACTAATAGTATATGCAGTAGTGCTTGAAAGTTTTGAACCCTTCAGTGGCCATTCTGTGGTACTATAAATCAGCTCCCATTCAAGTGAATGGCAGCTGAACTATGATCTTCGGTTTTCTCTATTTACTTTGGTTTCCTCACATTCCAAAACTATACAAATAGACAAATTGGCTTCCTACAAAATTGGCTTCCTACAAAATTGAAGAAGGTTGAGTATACTACAGCCACTGACTTCCCAGGGAGTCGTAGCCACAAAACTATCCCTGTGCTTTGAGTTTCTGTGAGAAAACTGGATTACAAATGTTTGTCATTGACCTAAAACTGCATTAGATTTTCACATGTCCTAAAAGTAGATAAAGATAATCTAATAAATGAGCCAAAAATATTAGACCTGGTCATTTATTTATTATGAAAAAATATCCAATATCACATGGCAAAAGTATGTGAATCTTTAGGATCAGCAGATAATTTAAAGGTGAAATTAAAAGGTGTTTACAATCAATGGGATGACATTAGGTATGAGTGGGCGACTTATGTGATCATGGCTTGAACAAAGGAGATTTCCGAAGACCTCAGAATAAGAGTTATTGATGCTCATCAGGTTAAAAAGGTTAAAAAACCATCTCTAGTGAGTTTGGACTCCACCAATCCACAATTAAACAGACTGTACAAATGGAGGAAATGCAAGACCATAATTATTTTTCCCAAGAGTGGTCGACCAATAAAGGTCATACCAAGAGCAAGATGTGTAATAGTTTGTGAGGTCACAAAGGAACCCAAGATAACCTCTGAACCACTGAAGGACTTTCTCACATTAGTTAATGTTCATGAGGACACTGAGCAACAATGGTGTGCATAGCAGGACTGCAAGGAGAAAGCTGCATCTGTCCAAAAAGAACATTGCTTTCCGTCTGCAGTTTGCTAAAGATCACCTGTACAAGCCACACAAGTATTGGAACAATGTTTTGTGGATGAATAACACCAAATAGGACTTTTAGAATGAGAAGTGTTATGTTTAGAGAAAGGAAAGCACTGCATTCCGGTATAAAAACCTCATCCCATACGTGAAACACAGTAATGATAGTATCATGGTTTAGGGCTGTTTTACAGCATCTGGGCCAGAATGACAAACAAGCAGTTCATGGGAGGAAACCCACCAACATAACACTGTTTAATATGTTTTGTATGGAGGAATGGGCTAAAATTACTCCAAACCAATGTGCAGAACTAACCAAGAATTACATTTAGTTGGAGTTATTGCTGAACAAGAGTGTCACACTAGATACTGAAAGCAAAGGTTCACATACTTTTACCACTCACAGACATGTCATATTGGATAATTTCCTCAATAAATAAATGACCAAGTCATTTCAAACACCATTATAATGCTATAAACCAATCATAATCCTGATCTTTTTTGCTGTGGATTCCTAGTGGTTATATTGGCATCTGATTTTTTTACCATCAGCCAAAATAATTTCTTTTAAACAGCTGCAAAAAAAAAAAGGAGAATTTGCTGACATTTTATTTGGCATGGTGTCTACTTTACCTGTTCTCTGTTTTTGCTGCAATTACTCTTTAATTCCTTTAACAGCCCCCACATCCCTCTAGACAGGACAAGTATATAAGCCAGCATTGTAAGACAGAAGCCCTTTATGATACATTGTTAAAGGCTGAAGAGATTGCATCTGTTGTTTTATTGTACAGGTAATTGAACATAATAAGGTTTTAAAACCCAAAAACCGCAAATTTATACTCATGTTATTACTATTGTTATGTCATATGTTATTACTCTAAATTGTACAGTGTTCCTATATTTAAATGATACTATAGTAAAACAAGAACCTGTCATCTAAAGTTGATCATGGATTTGAGATAACTGTTCACCCTCAGTTGTCATGCCCGCATTCTCCATAAGCATGTGTTCTGCAACACTGTTTTAATAGATGACACAAATCAAATATGCTCAAAGTGGCCTGAGTATTGGCATATGACACTCTGAGGTCTCCTGTGACTCATATTATTTATATATTTTTTATATATAATTATATATAATAATTTACAATTTTTTTCTCTCCTCCCCTCCCCTTCCTCTAAGATCTTTAAAGGGACACTGTCACCTGGATTTCACTTACTGAGCTATTAACATCACCACATCAGTCTCCACGATTTATATTAAAATATACTAGTATTACAGCCCTTTGTGTTTTCATTTGACTAGAAAATTGATTTTAATCATATGTTAATTACCTCGATAAGGAGCCCAAGGGGCTGTCCCTCCGGCCGTTGGAGCCCAGCCGTGCCCATTATCTCAGAGCCCAGCACCGCCCCACTGCTAATTTATTCACTGCTCATCCCCAGTGTAATGTGTTTGTTGCGCCCAAAATCTTGTGCATGCGCCGTGGATACTTATGTCAGCGCCCGCACGGTGTCCTGGCAACGGCCTCACAGAACAAAGTGTGCACGCGCCAGCTTCGCTCGACCCAGAAAAGAACAAGATTTAGGGCGCAACAAACACATTACATCGGTGATAAGCAGTAAACAAATTAGCAGTGGGTCTGTGCTGGGCTCCAACGGCCGGAGAGACAGCCTGGGCTCCTTTTCGAGGTAATTATCAAATGATTAAAAGTAGAGGTGGGACGAATCCAATTTTTTTCAAATCCGAATCCAAAAAGGTTCTCGAATATATTGAATCTTTCGAATCTCGAATCCTACGAATCCTGTACATAATTGTGTGAACGGTGTAAGAAACAAAGTCAGACCGCGTCAGTTTGTCTGAACCTCCGCCTCCCAGTCACGGTCGCACCCTATATGACCGCGATGACCCCTGCTCCTATCACTACAGAACATACAGGGTAATACAACCCCATACCTCTTACATCCAGTGACGTCTCCCTTGATGTAGATGTTCTCTTTCCTCATCTTCTCCTTTCAGACCTTCAGACCAGACCACCATTTTTCAGCCATTTTTCGTCTCTGCAGTTTGACAAAAAAAATCTTAGTTTACTACTTTTCCATCATCCTCCCATCTTCTGGACAAATCATCCTAACACCCCCAATACTGTTCCGCTGTGCTCCCCAATACTATACTGCAGAAACAGATAATACCCTTGATAATACTAGTACCACACAGAGCCCCCCATATAAAATACCCCTTCTTTGTGGCCTCAGTAGATGCCCCCATAGTGCCCTCAATAATGTGCCAATAAGAAGTGGCCCCACAGTGCCACCCAATAATGTGCCAGTAAGTGTCCCCATAGATGCCCCCCTAATTATGTGCCAGTATCAAGTGCGGAGTGCCTCTCTCCCCCCCCCCCCCATGTGACGGTATCATAGTGCCATCTCCCCCCCAATGTGCCAGTATTATAGTGCCATCTCCCCCCCATATTGTGCCAGTATTATAGTGCCATCTCCCCACCAATGTGCCAGTATTATAGTGCCATCTCCCCCCATAATGTGCCAGTATCATAGTGCCATCTCCCCCCATAATGTGCCAGTATCATAGTGCCATCTCCCCCAATGTGCCAGTATCATAGTGCCATTTCCCCCCATAATGTGCCAGTATTATAGTGCCACCTCCCCCCATAATGTGCCAGTATCATAGTGCCATCTCCCCCATAATGTGCCAGTATTATAGTGCCACCTCCCCCCATAATGTGCCAGTATCATAGTGCCATCTCCCCCCATAATGTGCCAGTATCATAGTGCCATCTCCCCTCATAATGTGCCAGTATCATAGTGCCTCCCCCCCCAATGTGCCAGTAGTATCAGTGCCATCTCCCCCCATAATGTGCCAGTGTCATAGTGCCTCCCCCCCCAATGTGCCAGTAGTATCATAGTGCCATCTCCCCCCATAATGTGCCACTATCATAGTGGCTCTCACCTCTCCCCCTGGCATCCACAGATCCCCCATCCTATAACAGTGCCATCCACAGACCCCCCCCCCATCCTATAACAGTGCTACCCACAGACCCCCCACCCCATAACAGTGCCATCCACAGACCCCCCCACCCCATAACAGTGCCATCCACAGACCCCCCCACCCCATAACAGTGCCATCCACAGACCCCCCCCACCCCATAACAGTGCCATCCACAGACCCCCCCCCCCTAAATAGTGTCATCCACAGACCCCCCATTGCCGCTCCAGTACAGTTATAAAATGTGTAATTCAATTAATAATGATTCATGCTGCCCCCTCTGTAGTATAACATTCACTATATCCTACTCATAGGGCTACTGATATCGTAATGCAGGCCGCCCGGGCAGACGAGCGGCAGAGTGACTGACTGACGTCACGTGCCTGCGCCGCCTGCTTCATTCATAAAGTAGGCGGCGCAGGCACGTGACGTCAGTCAGTCACTCTGCCGCTCGTCTGCCCGGCCGGCCTGCATTACGATATCAGTAGCCCTGTGAGTAGGATATATTGAATGTTATACTACAGAGGGGGCAGCATGAATCATTATTAAATGAATTACACATTTTATAACTGTACTGGAGCGGCGTGGCCGAAGAACAGTGAACGCACCGGCCCCCAGCTCCTCCTCCCAGTCCCTCCCACCGGGATTCGTCGGATTCGTATCCGGTAAATTACGTCGGGATTCAAGTCCACGAATCCCACGAATCCAGCAAGATTCAAGGGATTCGTGGATTTGACGAATCCCCCGTCCGATCTCTAATTAAAAGCTATTTTCTAGACAAATTAAAAGACAAAGGGCTGTAATACTAGTATATTTTAATGTAAATCGTGGAGACTGATGTGGCGATGTTAATAGCTCAGTAAGTGAAATCCTGGTGACAGTGTCTTTTTAATGTTATGACAGCAATAGTAAATAATGTCAGTAACACTGACATATACAGTATAGGTCCATGGATAAATGTATGGTTGATTGTCTTAACAAACAGTTGATTTTTTAGACCAAATATCCAAAAATTATACCTCAGCGGGGTTGATCCCAGCCATGTGTTTATACATACAAACATGTTAATGTCATAAGAAAAGGTGTCTTGTTCTGCACAAGCTTTAAAAATGATGTGTTAAACAGGGGAGAATTCCTGCCCATATTAATACACACAAGTGTTAATTGTCAGAAGAAACAGCAGCTTGTGCCAGCATGCCTGGAAAAATCTTCTTTTTTATTTGGGAGTAGCAGTAGTACAGTGTGGATGAAGAAGGGGGGAGGTGTATTGGGGTAATAGTGGATGCAATAGTAGTGCCAGCAGTAGCAGCACAGAATGGAACAGACAAAGCAGCAACTAGATGTGTTCATAGTTGTTTTGGGGTAGTTGCCGTAGTAGTGGCAGCTATGTAGAGGTAATGGTAGTGGCAGTAAGGGTTATGGAAATGGCCGTTGGGTGATTAGCATCTGAGAGCAGAAGCTGTGGCACTGGCAGCAGCCATATAGTATGGAACATGATAAGGCATCATCAGCAATGGTTCATCTATTCATCGACCTCTGTCGGACATATGTGAAAATCTTTATGGATCAATGCCCAGCATCAAACTGGCACCACAGTACCAATGGACCCTCTGGTGGGTCTGTATCCTGATACCATAGTTGACCCAAAAGGTCTGGGAGAAGAAAAAAAATATTAAAACCCTCTTTGGAGCCAATTAATTGCCCCTAAGGTCTATTTCTTTGAATCAAAACCTATTTTTACTTTATTGATTATGTGGGGTTAGACCCAAAGAATAATTTCCTCTGTTGGGTCCAAGGAACCCCAGTCCAGCACTGTCCAGGCCTAATTAATTTTGACAAAAGTAATGTTTTGTACATTGGCAGGGGACAAGTTTGTCCATTTGGTTGTGAAGACACCATCTGCCGCTCTGAAAACCCTCTCTGAGATTAAACTGGAGGCTGGACGAGACAGTACAGCGAGAGCAAACTGGACCAATTTCAGCCAATGTACAAATCTGTCTCCCAAGAAGTCCATGGGGTCAGGAAACAGGGTATGTTCCTGAGAAAGGCCCCAGTCATTTAGAGAACGAGACAAAAAAATGGACAGCTGGCAGAAGTATGAATGTTATACACAGAATTCGATTTTAGTGAAAGCGCAGAATTGTGTCACATTTTCATAATGACATGACAATTTTTACAGATGCCTGCCTGACAAAAGATCCAAGTGATGGCATAATAAAGAAATCTATTTTAGAGAATAATTACATTTTGGTGAAGGCACATAATTGCGTCACTACAGGCATGTGCCAAAAGTCAGACTGATGGGATATGGCAAAAATTGTGGCTGACGACATACCGAAGAATTACATTTTAGAGGAGAACTACATTAAAGTGGTGGGGCGGAAAAGCACCACATTTACCACAATTGACTCGTGCGGCAGCAACTACAGCAACTTGGCCAGGTGGGCATTCAGCTTGCAGACAAGCCCCTGCAGGTCACAAATAGTTTTTTCATGGCCACAAATTCCATTATGGATGTCTCGCAACGGAGCGGAGAACAAGGAGGAGGAGGAGTCTAAGCTGGAGAAGAAAATGCTAGAGATAATGACAAGAACACTGTACTGCTTGGGGATGTGGCCTGGCTGTCACAAAGAAAACCCGGAGAAGGACAGACTTGTTCCAGTTCCAAATGCTGGCCAGTTATATTTTCCTAAAAGGTCCAGTGATGCTGCCTCATATGCTGCAATAAAGCCATGTTTATGACTAAACACACGTGGCTCATTTTAATCCTGAAAATGTTGCAAATGGCTGTGGTTTTGTGTGCCGGCCTTGTGGAGAAAAACCACCATAGGGAGCTAAAGAAAGCCAAGCTTGGTCTAGGTCTGGCATGCTTTGAACCTGAGTCTACAGTTCCAGCGGTAGCAACAGTTCTCAATATGAGCATAATAGAAACAGATCTTGCCCGGCCAGTTCCTTTGGAGGTTTTGGACGTACGTTGCCTGCTCTCTTTATTGCCGCCATGGCCACCACCCTTTTCTTCTGATGTTTCCTCTTCCTGCTTAAACCCCAACCAGGCTCCCAGGTCCAACACACAAACAGCAACATAGTCCTCACCCTCCCCGCTACTTTTATCAGACTGCTATTTAACATTGTGGGCTTCTTGGCACCTTTCCAATTCCCTGCTTCCCTGCTCTGTATTTGTCCCAAGTGCCACTGTCTCTATCACTGTCCCTATGGCCACCACCGTGGCTACAAGTGCCACTACTACCACCAACAATGCCAACATAGCTTTTTATGGGATCCCCCACCTCTGCCTGGACCTCCTCCTCATGGCAGTCCAAATGCTGATGCATTTCAGACAAGTCATCAACAGGATGACTCTCCTAAGTATCTTCCATATTGTGTTGGGTATTGTTGCCTCTTCTTAGGAAAAAAAGAAAGCGCCCCACTGGGAGAAGTCAGTAAGGACAGAGAGGATGCAACTGAAATGCTTCTCTGAGCTTGCAAGAAGGAGGAGCAGGAGGGATGCTGTGACCCCTGGTTCCAAGGCACATTGTCAGACTCAGAGGTGACATCCACCTCATCTTGCTGTGACTGAGAGGAGCGAGTGATTCAGTCGCCAATCTCATAGTGAATAATAATCTAGAGCCTGTCAGAAGCCAGGGAGAACTGTGGCCTACTACTACTGCTGGTTCGACGGCTGGTGCTGCTACTGCTGCTTGCACTACTATCCACATTCTAACTCTTGAATGATGAGGCCTGATTCTTTCATTTTGCACTTTTCTGTTTACCAGACATTTTATTATGAGGGCAAAAAAAGAAAAGTCACAGGTTTGGTACACAGATTCTTAAATGGTACTAGCAAAATTGCAAGTGTTTTTTCTGTCATTTAATGACAGAGGTACAATAAAATTTCCCTCCCCTTCTACAAACATACTGCACACTGGTATTGACAATTTACAATGGTAATAATATAGTATGTTCATACAGCGCATGGCAACAGCTAAAGAGCCACAGGTTAAAGACTTTTTATCATCCTCAGTAAGGGGCAGATTAAGAACTTGAAGTAGCGCTTATAAAAAACTAAAAGTGGCCCCATGTTGTAGGTGGGTCCAAACAGGTAAAAGGTGGGGCTAACACAAGTAGGGGAGGTCAAAATATCTCACATTGCTGGTTAGTGGGGCAATGCAGCCCCATGCAGTCTCCAGTAGTTATAACCCCCCGGTAGTGCCCCCTATATTATAATGCATCCTGTGGTGCCAGTGTGTATAATGCTTCCGCCTACATAGTGACATTATATGTGATGCTCCCTCCATACTGCAAGTTTATATAATGCTCCCCTCTGTAGAACCAGCATATATAATGCTCCCCTCCTATAGTTCCAGTACATACAATGTCCCCTTCCCATCCTTGTAGTGCCAGTATATACAATGCATTTGAAAAGTTTTTAGACCCTTTCACTTTTTTTACATTTTGTTATGTTGCCAACCCTTGTGCTAAACTTTTTTTAAATCAAGTTTTTCCCCATCTTTCTGCACTCAATATCCCATAATGACAAAGTGAAAACAGAATGCTTGAAATATTTGCTAAATTATAGTGTTGAGCACGGAAATTTGCATTGCGAATTTTTAGCGCGAATATCGGCACTTCGAGAATTTGTGAATATTTAGAATATAGCGCTATATATTCGTAATCGCGAATATTCAATATTTTTTTTCACCAGCATACATGATCCCTCCCTGCTTATAGCTTGTGAGCCAATGAGAAGACTGCAATATCTTTGTCAGAGCTTAGCAACATCCCTAGCAACCACTAGGAAAGGTGCCTACTTCTTACTATACAGTATGTTACGCTGAGCGCTCCGGGTCCCCTGCTGGCCTCGGAGCGCTCACAGCGTATGTCCCCAGGCAGCACTCCAGCGTCTCGGCGTGCGCGTCCTCGCTCTCTAGGGCGCGCGCGCGCCGGGACTCTTAGATTCAAAGGACCAGTGCACCAGTGATTGGTGCCTGGTCCAATGGGTTATTAAGGGTTAAGGTTGTGAGAGGCAGTGCTGACTTAATTAGGCTGCACCTGTGCACTGCCCATTTATACCTTCTCTTCCCATAGCCTTCTGCCGGATCTTTGTGCCTTGTGCCTCAGAGAAAGCGTTCCCTACTATGTTAGTTTGCCTTACCCGTTGCCGTACCCGTTGCTACCGTCCACTCGCCTTTGAACCTTTGCCGCCTGCCCTGACCGCTGCTACGTCCGACTTCGCTCTTGCCTTCTCCCTGTGTACCACGCCTTATCAGTTGCCAGAGAGGTCGAGTTGTTACTAGGGGACACGACCTGGTAGTTACCGCCGCGGCAAATCCATCCCGCTTTGCGGCGGGCTCTGGTGAAGACCAGTAACTGCTTAGAACCGGTCCTCTAGTACAACCCGCGCCATCGCCTCTCTGGTGCAGAGGATTCACTACCTGTCCTGCCGGTTCGTGACACTATATCAGAACCAGCAGCCATTTTCTGCAGTTTTTTGCAGTTGTGAGAGAGAGGAGTGTTGTGCTTTGCTGTGTCATCATACATTACATTAGATAGCTCATACAGTGCCTTAGCAAAAGTATTCACCCCCTTGACTTTTTTCGTATTTTGGTGCCTCACAACCTGGAATTAACAGGGATTGTTTGAGGATTTGCATCCTTTAATTTACAGAACATGCCCACAACTTTAAAGCTGTTTTTTTTATTTATTTTTTTATTGTAAAGCAAACAACAAATAGGACAAAATAACAGAAAAAGTCGATGTGCATAACTAAAATCAATACTTTGTAGAGCCACCTTTTTTGGCAATCACAGCTTCAAGTCTCATTGGATAAGTCTCTATGGGCTTGCCACATCTTACCACTGGGATTTTTGCCCATTCCTCCTTGCAAAATTCCTCATTCCTCAGCTTATCTGTGGCTGAGAGACAGAGATTAGATAAGCTCATTAAGAAGGCCAGTTCTGTCCTAGGTTGACCCCTTGATCTAGTGCAGGAGGTTGGTGACAGAAGAATTCTAGCAAAATTAACATCACTGTTAGACAATGTCTCCCACTCCATGCACAAAGCTGTTGTGGAGCTGGAGAGCTCGTTCAGTGACAGACTGCTGCATCCTAGGTGCACGAAGGAATGTTATCGGATGTCCTTCCTCCCTGCAGTGGTTAGGATTTATAACCAACCACCACTGTTCCCAGAAACCCAGTAGTGAATTTTTAAAGTAAATTCTGTGCTGTTTTTCTTGTATTTTACTCTTTAATTTCTAATAACTCTTATATTTTCTCCTGTTGGTAATGTGATTGCTGCTGTTATGCCAAGAGTTCCCCACTGAGGGACAATAAAGGGATTTTCTTCTTCTTAAAACTGCTCCAGCTTCTTCAAGTTGGATGGTTTGCGCTTGTGAACAGCAATCTTTAAGTCTGACCACAGATTTTCTATTGGATTGAGATCTGGGCTTTGACTAGGCCATTCCCACACATTTACATGTTTCCCCTTAAACTACTCGAGTGTTGCTTTAGTAGTGTGTTTGGGGTCATTGTCCTGCTGGAAGGTGAACCTTCGTCCTAGCCTCAAAACACTCACAGAGTGGTACAGGTTTTGCTCAAGAATATCCCAGTCTTTAGCACCATCCATCTTTCTCTCAACTCTGACCAGTTTCCCAGTTCCAGCTGCTCAAAAACATCCCCACATCATGATGCTGCCGCCACCATGTTTCATTGTGGGGATGGTGTTCTTAGGGTGATGTGATGTGTTGGGTTTGCTCCAGACATAGGGTTTTATTTCTTCCATACATTTTGGGAGTCTCCCACATGCCTTTTCGCAAACTCACAACATGCCTTTTTGTTTTTTGCTGAAAGTAATGGCTTTCTTCTGGCCACTCTGCCATAAAGCCCAACTCTATGGAGAGTATGGCTTATCGTCATCCTATGTACAGATACTCCAGTCTCTACTGTGGAACTCTGCAGCTCCTCCAGGGTTACCTTAGGTCTCTGTGCTACCTCTCTGTTTAATGCCCTCCTTGACTGGTCCGTGAGTTTTGGTGGGTGGCCGTCTCTTGGCAGGTTTGCTGTTGTGCCATGTTCTTTCCATTTGGTTATGATAGATTTGATGGTGCTCCTGGGGATCATGAAAGATTTGGATATTTTTTTATAACCTAACCCTGACTTGTACTTCTCAACAACATTGTCCCTTACTTGTTTGAAGAGTTTCTTGGTCTTCATGGCAGTGTTTGGTTAGTGATGCCTCTTGCTTAGGTGTTGCAGCCTTTGGGGCCTTTTCAAAAAAGGTGTGTATATGTAATGACAGATCATGTGACACTTAGATTGCACACAGGTGGACATCATTTCACTAATTATGTGACTTCTGAAGGTAATTGGTTGCACCAGAGCTTTTTATGGGCTTCCTAACAAAGGGGGTGAATATATATGCACATGCCAATTTTCTGTTTTCTATTTCTAAACAACAGTTTTATTTATATATTTTTCTCATTTCACTTCACCAACGTAGACTATTGTGTTCTGATCCATCACATACATTTCAGATTAACAAAACATTGAACTTAAGGCTGTAATGTAACAAAACACAAAAAAAGTCAAGTGGGGTGAATACTTTTGCAAGGCACTGTATATATTATATAATACAGATAGTTAGTTAGTGGGAGATACTAAGTGTAGCTTAGTTAGTGATTAGTGTAGCTGATAGGTTCAAGTGCAGGGTGTTAGCGACATTATATAGTTAGTTAGCTCAAATACTGTAGATAATACAGATAGTTAGTTAGGGGGAGACAGTCAGTGTAGGTTAGTTAGTGAGTTTAGCTGATATAAAAGTATTTTCCTTGGTGTTTTAGTGTCATTGTCTTAGGGTTTCGTGTGCTAGGGAGGGATTATTGTCATCGTCGTTCGTCTGTGAAAAAAGTATTTTGGTGTCTGGTTTTCTGTCATTGTCTTAGGGTTTTGTGTCTATTTTATTAAATTTTTGCCCCATTTTCTCAAACCCAATAAAGTTAGCCCAAATTCCCAAATTTAAAAACACAGTGTTTGCAGAATCGATCATGTGTGGACGTGGGCATGCCGGGAGCCATGGTCGTGGTAGGGGAGCCGGTTCCAGTGCTGGATCGCTGCCAGCACGGGGCCACTCCTCTACTTACGGAGGGGCGGGTGCTGCTGGCAGGGGCGTCCGCCTCATTAGAGGCAGTTGTGTCATTCGTGACACAAGCCTGTGGCACGGAGTCCCCTGCCCCGGCACTGAGCAGCAGCATCTCTCCACCTCCTGCAGGACCAGCCCCCAGCCCCCAAGACTCATCCCTGATACTGTTTGACAGCAACAGCGAGAGGAATATCTTGGGGGAGGTAATGCAGGAGAGTGAGCTGCAGCTTGGTCCGAATGCGCAGGACCTTTTGCAAGGGATGGAGGAGGATCAGGAGGAGGAGGGCGTACCGCCCGTCAGTACCCCAGTGACATCCCTTCCAACTTGTGTGGGTGGTTTCAGCCGTAGAACCCCCGCACCTAGTCAGACCCAGGCGTCATCCGGGGGACAGCGGAGCCAGGTCAGGGGCTCTACGTCTGTTGTTCCCCTCAGTCCACCACTGGTCGACCTTGGGTCTGACAATGCAGGAGACGAAGAGGAGGGTGACCAAGAATGGGTGCCACCTCCCTTGTCAGATGACAGCAGCACTGATGAGGAAGGTAGGCACCCGAGGCAAACGGTGCACCAGGTCACCAGGGAGCCCAGTGGCAGGGGCTCCACTGTTAATGGCAGCAGGAGGCGGTGGCAGCAGCAGCAGATGTGGCAGCAGCAGGTGCCGCCTCTACCTGTGCGCACCGAGTTAAACAGACGCAAGCCAGCACCACCCCATCTGGCAGGAGGTCGGTGCGTAAGTTGCCTGTTTGGGCTTACTTCACCCTGGCAGAAAACGATCAGACAATTGCCATTTGTCAGCTGTGCCATGCCAGGGTGAGGAGAGGAAGGTCTGTTGCTCGGCTGTGTACCACTGCCCTTACCCAGCACCTGAGAGTCAACCACTGGCGATAATGGGACCAGATTCAGGGTGGTCGCAGCAGCACCAGCAGCAGTGCGCAGGGGACAGCAGTTCCTGCCACTCTCCTGCAACCACCCCACCCCCTTCCAACAATGCATTCCCACTCCCCCAGTCGTTCTCCTAGAGGTGCTGCTTCCGGCAGCCAGACCTCTGCCTCCTCTGCACCCTCTTCTGTCGTCTGTACTTCCGTCCGGCGCCAGCCATTGGTAGCCGATTTGAATGCACCACAACCTACACACCCGGGGACCGACGGGTGCGTTCACTCAATGGGCTCCTGGCTAGGGTTATCGCCCAACACCTGTTGCCCTTCAATATTGTGGACTGCAATCCATTCTGGCAGATGTTGGAGCAGGCCCAACACAGATGGTATGTCCCCAGCTGCCATTTCTTTGCCAGGACCATAGTCCCTGCCCTACACCAGCACATTGTGCAGAATGTATCCCTGTCACTGGATCATGCTGTCAGCGACAGGGTGCATCTGACAATTGATGCCTGGACCAGCAGACATGGGCAGGTATATATCAGCTTCACAGCCCATAGGGTGTCCCTCCAAGGTGCCTAGGAGGGATCATCAGATGTGACGGCATCTCAGTTTGTGGTGCCGCCCCGGGGTGTCAAGGGGAGAACTGCTGCTCTCCTTCAAGCCCTTGTCTCCACCGCTGCTGAGCCCCCCAGCAAGCGTCACTGTAGCTACACAAGTGTAGGGCACATCCGCTGCCAGGCTGTGCTCCAGCTTGTGAGCTTAAGGGAACGGAGACACACTGGACCTGATGTTCTGGCCGCCCTCCAGGCTCAGGTCAACAAGTGACTGACACCACGAAGGCTCCAGGCAGGTATGGTTGTCTGTTAGGTAGCAACGTTCTCGCCGCCCTCCATGCTGGCAGTCTAACACATGTGCCCTGCATGGCACATGTCCTCAACCTTGTGGTACAGAAGTTCCTACACACATACCTAAGGTTGAGCGACATCGTGCAAAGGGTACGGAGGATTGCCAGCCACTTCTGAAGCTTCCCACCTGGCACCACGTCCCTGTCCAAACTGCAGCAGGACAACAGCCTGCCACCTCACAGGCTGATTGTAGACAGTGTGACGCGGTGGAACTCCACCCTCCACATGCTGGAGAGGTTGTGGGAGCAGCGACGGGTGGTGAAAGAGTACCTGCTGGACCAAGGCACTTCCAGGCCATCACACCCACTCCCTACAACACGAAAGCGGAGTGGAGGCAGATACTCCAGGTCTGCTACTTGTTGACCCCATTCGAGCAGGCAACCAAGATGGTCAGCGGGGAGCATGTCGGCCTCAATTACGTGTTCCCCATAGTGTTCCTTCTGGACAGGACACTAGAATGCCTGCTCGATGCTGGGGAGAGTGCCTTGGTGGAGCAAGAAGAGGCAACACTGCTCCACCAAGACCAGGCCCAGGACGAGGAGGAATAATTTTTTGAGGAGGTTGTTGACGTCCAGGAGTCTGGGCCTGGTATGGAGGTAGAGTCGATGCTGGGGGCACCGTTAGTCCGGGTGTGGGGCAACTCCCAGAGGGAGGAGCAGCAGCAGGAGGACCAAGACGTCCTGGTCCCGGGCAGCCAAGAAGAGTCACAGCGGGCTGTCCTCTTCCCCATGGCCACCCACATGCTGCACTGCCTCCGGGACCCCCGGATCAGGAAAATTAAGGAGAGGGATTATTTATGGTTGACCACCCTTTTAGACCCTCACTGCAAGGGGAAACTGTAGCAGTTCATCCCAGCCAGCCGGCGGGATGCCCTTATGCAACACTTGCGGGCCTTTCTGCTCCTCTGGCTGAAGCAGGCGAACCCTCTGCCTCACGCGCCAATTCTCCCCGCTCATCTCACCGCAGCAGGTGATCTTATGGGTGAGATAAGGTTATTCTACAAGCCTGCACGATCCAGTAGCAGCAGCAGTCACCACCTCTGTCGGTGCTTCCGACAGCATGATCACTGACGACCCAATGGAGTACTGGGTTGTCAGGCTGGATACCTGCCATGAGCTTAGTATGTGCGGGAAGTACTGTCTTGCCCCCCCCTCCAGCGTAGTGTCTGAGCAGACATTCAGCGCAGCAGGTGGGGTGGTCACTGACAAGCGGACCCGTCTGTCCACAGACTCCGTGGATAGACTGACATTTATTAAAATGAATGAATCCTGCATTGGTAGCGACTTCTTGGCCCCCGCCATTGGTTCAGGGCGCTGAAGGGTCCCTTGTCAATCCCTCTCCTTGGCTCTCCCTCCAAAACATTGTTGTTTTTTAACCCCTTGCCGACTGCCATACTTCTATATACGTGCTATTTGCACATGCCCAGTGCAGCTAGCACGTGTATAGACGTCAGTCAGCTCTTTAATCCAAGCGCTGCAAAACGCTTGGATTAAAGCTTCTGTCCCTGCACTGCTGCTGTCATGGACAGCATACAGTGCAGTAATGCCGGCAATGGACCATTCAGAGTGGTCCCTTGCCGGCAATCAATCTGTGCAGACTAACCAATCGGATTGCGGCAGTGTTAAAGTGCCTGTTCCAGGCTCTGATCTGCACTCTGCAGATGAGAGCATGAAATCAGGTAGTGTGTGCTCCGTGCCCCATCTGTGCCCCTCCTGTGCGCCCTGCCTCCAACCCCCCCGTGCGCCCTGCCTCCAACCCCCCCGTGCTCCCTGCCTTCAACTCCCCCTGTGAGCCCTGGCTCTTTGCCGGGCAGGCGCTCTCCCTGTCGGCATCTGTCCCCGCCTGCCCCTGATGCGGTCCCACCCATCCATGTATCCTGCCCCCGATGCGGTCCCCCCATCCATGTATCCTGCCACCAAAATAATAAATATAGTAAAAATAAATAAATAAAAATGTAAATTATAAATAAAATAAATTGCCCTTTCCTATAAAAAATGAAGAAAAAAATAAAGAAAAACTAGACATACTAGGTAACACGGCGTCCATTATGACCCGGATCTATAAATATATCACATGATCCACCCCGTCCGATAAACACCATAAAAAAACAAAAATAAAAACTTTCAAAAAAAGCTATTTTTGTCACCTTACATCACAAAAAGTGTAACACCGAGCAATCAAAAAGGCGTATGTCAAACAAAATGGTACCAATAAAACCATCACCTCATCCCGCAAAAAATTAGACCCTACATAAGAAAATCTAAAAAAAAAAAAACTATAGGTCTCAAAACATTGAGACACTAAAACATAATTTTTTTTTCCAATTATGCTATTATTGTGTTAAAGTGAAATAAATATAAAAAAGTATACATATTATGTATCGCCACATCCGTAACAACATGCTCGATAAAAATATCACATTACCTAACCCCTCAAGTGAACACAGTAAATAAAATAAAAACAGTGCCAAAAAAGCCATTTTTGTCACCTTAAATCGCAAAAAGTGCAACACCAAGCGATCAAAAAGGCGTATACACCCAAAATAGTACCAATCAAACCATCCCCTCATCTCGCTAAAATTTATACCCTATAAATTTATACCCTATACCCTAAACCTAAAAAAAAACTATGGCTCTCAGACTATTGAGACACTAAAAGATCTTTTTTTTGGTTTAAAAAAGGCTATTATTGTGTAAAACTCAAATAAATAAGAAAAAGTATACATATTAGGTATTGCCACTTCCGAAACGATCTCCTCAAAAAAAATTTACATGATCTAACCCCTCAGATGAACGTTGTAAAAGTAAATAAATAAAAACTGTTCCAAAACAACCAATTTTTTGGTCACCTTGCCACATAAAGTGTAATAATGAATGATTAAAAAATCCTATGTACCCAAAAATGGTACCAATAAAAACCTCAACTCTTTCTACAAAAAACTAGCCCTTGCACAAGATGATCGGCAGAAAAATAAAAAAACTATGGCGTTCAGAAAATGGACAGTCAAAAACATAATTTTTTTTTCAAAAATGCTTTATTATGTAAAACTGAAACAAACAAACAAACAAATTATTGCTTCCATAACAACCTGCTCTGTAAAAATAGCGCATGATCTACCCTGTCAGATGAATCTTGTGAAAAATAAAGAAAAACTGTGCCAGAACAGCCATTTTTTGGTTACCTTGCCTCACAAAAAACTTAATATAGAGCAATTAAAAATCATATGTACCCCAAAATAGTACCAATAAAATGGGCACCTTATCCCATAATTTCCAAAATGGGGTCTCTATTTGGGAGTTTCTACTGTAAGGGTGCATCAGGGAGGCTTCAAAAGGGACATAGCATCTAAAAACCAGTCCAACAAAATCTGCCTTCCAAAAACCATATGGCGCTCCTTTCCTTCTGCGCCCTGCCGTGTGCCCTTACATCAGTTCACGACCACATGTGGGGCGCTTCTGTAAACTGCAGACTCAGGGCCATAAATATTGAGTTTTGTTTGGCTGTTACGCCCTCAATGTGTTAAAGATTTTTTTTTATTAAAATGGAAAATCGGCCAAAAAAGTGAAATTTAGAAATTTTTCCTTTAATTCTTGTGGAACACCTAAACAGTTAACAAAGTTTGTAAAATCAGTTTTAAGTAACTTGGGGGTGTAGTTTCTACAATTGGGTCCTTTATGGGGGGTTTCCGTTATGTATGCCTCACAAAGTGACTTCAGACCTGAACTGGTACTTAAAAAGTGGGTTTTGGAAAAAAATTTAAAAATTTTAAGAATTGCTTCTAAACTTCTAAGCCTTCTAACGTCCTAAAAAAATAAAATGACATTTACAAAATGATGCCAACATGAAGTAGACATATGGCAAATGTTAAGTAATAAATATTTTATGAGGCAGAGAAATTGAAGTTTTTAAAATTGAACATTTCTTGAATTTTTTGGTAAATTTGGGATTTTTTCATAAATAAAGGTGAAATATATTGACTCAAATTTACCACTGTCATGAAGTACAATGTGTCACGAGAAAACAGTCTCAGAATGGCTTGGATAAGTAAAAGCGTTCCAAAGTTATTACCACATAAAGTGATGCATGTCAAATTTGTAAATTTTGACCTGGACACTGTGGCATCAATGACCCTTGGTCATGAAAGGGTTAAATTCTGTAAATATTTCTGGATGATTTTATTTATTTATTTATTTAGGGATTAAAAAATTGTTATATTTATTTATTGATGATTTTATTTATATATTTCTGTGTAGATTAATTTATTTATGTATTTATTTATTGATGACTTTATTTATATATTTCTCTATTGATGAATTCCTATATGTATTTATTTGACAAATAATTTATTTTTATTTTTATCAATGGATGAGTTTATTTATCTATTTTTTCATTAATTTATTAAACCTCTTATTTATTTATTCATTTATTCAATTCACTTTTTATTAAAATATATATATATATATATATATATATATATATATATATATATATACAGTCCTGATCAAAAGTTCAAGACCACTTGGAAAATGGCAAAAATCATATTTAGCATGGCTGGATCTTAACAAGGTTCCAAGTAGAGCTTTAACATGCAACAAGAAGAAATGGGAGTGAGACAAAACATTTTTTGAGCATTCAATTTAATGAAAACAACGAATAAACTGAAACAGGCTGTTTTTCAGCTGATCAAAATTTTAAAACCACATGCCTTTAAAAGGCCAAATCTGCGCAAAGATGTGGATTCATTGTTATTTTCTGTCAGGTAGTCACACGTTGTGATGGCAAAGGCAAAAAAACTCTCCCCTTTTGTACGTGGTCGGGTCGTTGAACTGCATAAGCAGGGTCTCTCACAGCGCGCCATCGCTGCTGAGGTGGGACGCAATAAGACAGTAATTTGGAATTTCTTAAATGATCCTGAGGGTTATGGAACAAAAAAGTCAAGTGGAAGACCCAAATAAATTTCATCAGCACTGAGCCGGAGGATCCAATTGGCTGTCCCTCAAGACACTGGACGATCCTCGACCCAAATTAAGGCCCTTACTAATGCTGACTGCAGCCCCAGAACCATCAGACGGCATCTGAGACTGAAGGGCTTCAAAAACAAAAAACATCTTCAAAGACCTCGTCTCCTTGAACGCCACAGGACTGCTTGTTTGGACTTTGCAAGAGAGCACCAAACATGGGACATTCAAAGGTGGAAGAAAGTTTTATTCTCTAATGAGATTTTTTTTTTACCTTGATGGTCCTGATGGTTTCCAACGTTACTGGCATGACAAGCAGATCCCACCCGAGATGTTTTCTACGCGCCACAGTGGAGGGGGCGCCATAATGGTCTGGGGTGCTTTTTCCTTCAGTGGAACAATGGAGCTTCAGGAAGTGCAGGGGCGTCAAACGGCCGCTGGCTATGTCCAGATGTTGCAGAGAGCATTCCTCATGACTGAGGGCCCTCGTCTGTGTGGTAACGACTGGGTTTCTCAACAGGACAACGCTACAGTACACAATGCCCGCTGGACAAGGGACTTCTTCCAGGAGAATAACATCACTCTTTTGGCCCATCCTGCATGTTCCCCTGATCTAAATCCAATTGAGAACCTTTTGGGATGGATGGCAAAGGAAGTTTACAAAAATGGACATCAGTTCCAGACAGTAGATGGCCTTCGTGTGGCCGTCTTCACCACTTGGAGAAATATTCCCACTCACCTCATGGAAATGCTTGCATCAAGCATGCCGAAATGAATTTTTGAAGTGATAAACAATAACGGCGGAGCTACTCATTACTGAGTTCATGTTTGGAAGCTGGATTTCTGTTTTGGGGGGGTTTAGTTTTTTTTTTGGAGGTGTGGTCCTAAACTTTTGATCGGCTGAAAAACAGCCTGTTTCAGTTTATTTGTTGTTTTTATTAAATTGAATGCTTAAAAAAATGTTTTGTCTCACTCCCATTTCTTCTTGTTGCATGTTGAAGCTCTACTTGGAACCTTGTTAAGATCCAGCCATGCTAAATATGATTTTTTGCCATTTTTCAAGTGTTCTTAAACTTTTGATCAGGACTGTATATATATATAGATATATATATATATACTACACATTAAACCCGTAAGAATAACGGGTGCTAGAACAGTAGTGCATAAACATTAGTAGGAACAGTCTATATTAAATGACAAGGGAACTTGACCATATTGGCTTTTTGTGTCGAATCACTCAATTCAATTGATTAATCGTTTCAGCCCTACTATAGTGTACCCCATAGTCCTCTGACTTCCGGTTCCGGCGCGCACATGTGAAGACGTGCTGAGACGGATCTCCGTGTCCTCAGACATATATCCCGGGGAACAAGCCGCAGAGCGGAGAGAAAAAAAAACAATAACATCACCCGCGATCGCGTGGCACCTAATGGAGAAGTTTATTGTGAGCAGCGGCACCCCGCCAGCAGAGCCTCCTCTCCCGCAGCGAGAACCCAACACACAGCAGAAAGTTAAGATGGTGGACAGGAGAGCGAGACTCACATGCTCCTCATCCCAACCTCCTCCTCAGCTGGAGGAGTCCAGGACTGCAAAGACAGAAATACTTCCACAAATAACGGGGATTGAATTACCCTGCGGGGAATTGGCGATAGAGGTAGCTAATTTGCTGGCGCCAGACATCAAGGCCACGCTAGAGGCCACAGTAGCCTCCTCTATGAAACAAATACAAAATGAGGTGGCACAGCATGCACTGCAAATTCAAGAGCTGGAACAGAGAGTGGGGCTAATAGAATATGAGCTGGAGAGGGCGCAAACCCAGGTCAGGGAAACTCTCAGGACAAATCAAGCCCTAAGAGAAAAAGTAGAAGATTTAGAAAACCACTCAAGAAGGAGCAATCTTAGGAAACTGGGCTTACCGGAGACGATTCTCCCAAGCCAGCTTATTCAAATACTGTATGTGCAGTAGAGCTACCCCAAGCTCTGGGAATCCAAAGCTCATTAACGGTGGAGAGGGCCCACCGAATTGGCCCCATGAGAGAAGAACACAAAGATGGTACCACGCTGAGGCCGAGGCCTACAATTGTAAAATACCTTAATTACACAGAGAAAGAATCCCTCTTGACCAGATACAGACGTGCAACCCGCCCGCTTAAAGTAAGGGGACATAAGATCTTACTTTTTGGAGACCACTCAGCGGAAGTAGCTAGAAAGAGAAGAGCTTTCTCCACCATATGCACACAACTGGTACAAATTTTTTTAGAATTTGCGTTAATCTATCCATCGGTCTTACGAGTTTTCAGACAAGATGGCACCATAGATACATATCTATCACCTAAAAACACAATGATAGCACTGGAGGGAAATTCTGTCGGCCGAGGCAACAACGAGGGAACGTCATCAAGAAAACATGCTTCGCCAAGAGGTGGCCATCATCAAGGAATAACCAGCAAACGATCCCACGGTTCTTCCTCCAAGTCGCCAGTCACCTGAGTTCACAAGAGTGACAGATAGAAAGTTATAGAGAAAATTATGAATTATTCTGGTTTTATAGATATCAGCGATTCTAGCCAGATAAGTGCAAAAAAAGTGAAGTCCAAACAGGTGAAATGCTGGTTGCCAGAACCTAAACAGGGGAGGCAAGTTTTTGAACTTGGGGGGTGGGGAGGGGTAGTTTCACGTTTTGTTATGCTCCATGTGTGTATCCTTATTAGATGGAAAACCGTATTTGGAAAATGTAAGTGTCCTCCAGGTGAATAGCTTGGTATAGCATGCATTAATATTAAAACATGAAAATAGTGACGTGGAATGTGAAAGGCCTGAGAGCCCCACAAAAAAGAATAATAATTCTCCAACACCTCAGGAGACTAAATACAGATATTGCTCTGCTGCAAGAGACGCACCTGGAGGAGGCTGATTTCAGGCGCATGAAGCGCCTTGGGTGGGTCTAGTACTTGGCTCCCTCCCCCTCAGAGGGCAGAAAAGCAGGTGTGCTGATGCTTATTCACAGACGATTGCGCCATAAGATTAGACCGAGATGACAACGGACGATTTTTAAAGAAACGGACGCAGGGCAGTTGCCTTCTTCAGAGGGCTGAAATCAGCAATCCTGCAGGAGGTAACGGGGCAGATACTGGTGGGAGGAGATTTCAATGTAGTGCAGGATGTTAAGGAAGACCGTCGCCATCACAGATGGGAAATACACTCTAGACCTTCGGGAGGATACACTCTGGAGCCTTTTTTTGGATCTACAACTCTTACAGATGTTAGGAGGTTCTTCAATCTGACAGAAAAAAGAGAATACACACAGTACTCCTATGCCCAACAGTCATGATCGAGACTGGACTATGTCTTGGCCTCACCACAACTTATGCAAAGAGTAGATTTGTCAGAAATAACAGACATGGTTATATCAGATCATGCTCCGGTAGCCATACACATAGCAGAAAATATACCTAGAGGCACTGATTATACTATATGGCATCTGCCTAGCCATTTAGCCACTGATAAAGAGTTCATAGATAGATTGAGGGGGTTGTTGTGGTGGGAATTATCCACAAATAATAAGAATCATAAAGATGAGCATATCCAATTCTGGGTGACAGCAAAGGCAGTAATAAGAGGATACATAATCTAATTCACACTTGCAAAGAAGAAAAAAAATACAAGACCATTAGAAAAAGTTACTGATGAAGTTCAAAATGCTTATATAACCTTTAATTAGTGAGACTGGGAAAAAGGTGCATGACCCAAAAAACATAACAAATTGCTTTGGGCGATTTAATGCTAAGCTACCATATTTTTCACCCCATAAGATGCATTTATTTCCCAAAAAAGTGGGGGGGAAATACCTCTGCGTCTTATGGGGAGAATAATAATGAAGTGCTTCCATTTTGGAAGAGCTTCATTAGTACCGGACGACCGGGAAGCGGTGAAGGCTCTGTACTCACCGCTTCCTGGTCCTCGGCTGTCGGCTGTGCAGGGCTGCTCTCAGTGTGAGGGAGCGCTGTGACCTCACGCTGTGCGCGCCGGGTCACAGCACAGCAGACTGAAGAGGAGGAAGACTGAGCGTGGGAGGTAAGAAGCGGTGTCCGGAGCAGGAAAAGTGAGTGATTTTTTTTATTTTATTTCAAATGAGGCTGATGGACGCTGCTGGGGGAATATATGAGGCTACTGGGAGCAGATATGTGGCTACTGGGGGCTGAAGAGAGACTACTGGGGGCATATATGAGGCTACTGGGGGCAGATATGAGGCTACTGGGGGCATATATGAGGCTACTGGGGTCTGATATGAGGCATGGGGTTCTTATCTGAGTTCTGATTGGGGTCTTAATAACATTGGGGGTCTGACTGGTGGATTGACCTGAGGTGTCATGAAAACCTTTTTTTATTTTTTATTGTCCCCCTCTAAAACCTAGGTGCGTCTTATGGGCTGGTGCGTTTTATGAGGCGAAAAATACGGTATATTCCCAAGAGTCATGTGATATTTCTAGAGCAGGGGAGCTATTGTCTAAAGTTACACTACCACATACCTCAGCAGAAATGTTGACACATCTAAATGCACAGATAACAGAGGAGAAGGTAAAAAAAACTTTTAAAGCATTGAAGAATGGGAAAGCGCCGGAGTCGGATGGATATTCAGCGGAATTTTTCAAAACATTAGCTACAGAAGTGACCCCGACTCTTATATTAAATTCATGCCTACAAGGAGGAGACATAATGCCTTCTGGAAACATGGCACACATAAAGGTCCTCTCGAAGCCAGGTAAAGATTTAACCTTAACTAGCTCCTAAGAACTATTTCATTAATCCAACAAGATTTAAAAATCTTATAATCTGCTGATTATATGGCAGACCTCATAGGCCTGCATCAAGTAGGGTTTACAAAGGGGAGGGCGGCGGTAAGAAATAGAAGAACGGTACTGACAGTTCAAGATTACATATTCCAAAACCAAGATAGAAGATGCCATCCAGCCTTTCTTTCAGTTAATGCAGAAAAGTCTTTCGATAATGTGAACTGGAAGTGGCTAGGACATGCTCTCGACGCCTTCGGGATTAAAGGCCCATTCAGATCTGTTCTAGATAGCATCTATAGGAGACCCCAGGCCAGAGTGAGTGTCCCAGGTTTCTTGTGGAACCCTTCAATAGTGATGGACGAACATCGGCCAGGACATTTCGCGAATGCCCGTTCGTGATCAAATTCGAATTAGATGATCTACTAGTTGAGGAAATAGCTAAAATGACATTGAAGGGGGAAGTTATCATTATGGGAGACTGTAATCTTCCTGATGTAAACTGGAAAACCAAAATAGCTAGTTCTGCCAGGAGTACAGATATTCTAAATTACCTACTGGGATTATCTCTACAGTAAGTAGTTGAGGAGCCAACCCGGAAGGAGGCCATTTTAGATTTAGTATTCACAAATGGGAATTTGGTATCTGATATTACTGTAGGGGGAAAGCTTGGGATCTAGTGATCACCAGTCAGTGTGGTTTACTATAAGTACAGTGACACCACACAAAAACAAAATCTTTAGATTTTAGAAAAACTGACTTTTCTCAAATTAGATTAGTGGTATACAAGTCCCTATCAGATTGGAACAGTTTCATTGGAGTACAGGAGAAATGGGACAACAGAAAATTGCATTAGGCTTGTCAGTAAAAGCAAAAAAAAAGGAAGAGACCACTGTGGTACTCAGCAGAAGTGGCCAAAATCATTAAAAACAAAAAGATAGCATTTCGGAATTATAAAAAAAAAAAAAACAAGGATGACAGGCAAATTTATAAGATTAGGCAGAGAGAGGCCAAACAAGTTATAAGAGCTTCTAAAGCACAGGCAGAAGAGAAATTAGCTCAGTCAGGGAAAAAAGGCGATAAGGCATTCTTCAGATACATAAATGAAAAAAGGAAACTAAGACAAGGAATTACAAAATTAAAAACAAAAGAAGGAAGGTATATGGAAGAAGATAAAGAACTAGCTGACTGCCTCAATGAATACTTCTGTTCAGTTTTTACAAAAGAAGATGAAGGAAAAGGACCTCAGTTAAGAAAGAAGACTAATACATTTTTTGATGCATGTGTCTTTACAGAGGAAGAGGTTCTAAGTCAGCTGCCTGTCCCAGCGATGGGCGTAAATGTGGCCCCGCCCTACGCAAATATATATATGTCGTCGTTTGAACAGCACTTTGTGTACTTTAATGAATATTATCAAAAATTCGCACTGGTGTGGAAAAGTTTCATTGACGATATTTTTTGCGTATGAGCGAGGCTACTCGCGCCCCTCCTCCAGCTGTTTGAGCATCTGAATGGGGTTTGGGAGGAATTTAAGTTTACCATAACCTATGATCAAAAATCTGTGCATTTTCTGGATGTTACAATACAGAAACAGGAAGGGGGGATTTTGTGCACTGACTTATATAGGAAGAATACGGATAGAAATAGCATCCTACATTATCGTAGTGCATACCCTCCTTCTCTTAAAAGGTAAATTCCAAAATCTCAATTTATGAGAGTTAGAAGGATTGTATCGGACCCAGAGGTGCAGCAGATGAGGGTGGACGAGATGACATTCCAATTTTTGGAGAGGGGTTACCCTCGGGAGATTTTAACAACAGCAATAAGTGCTAGTGAGATACCAACTTCACCAAAAAATAATAGGGAGCGCATAGCTCATTCATAAATACCATCCTTTGAATCATCAACTTGATAATGTGGTGCGCAAACATTAGCACATTTTGGAGAAGGCGTATCCCACTATAGTGGAGTTCAAGAACCCACCACTTATATGCAATAGACGTTATCCCAGTTTGAGGGATCATCTCGTACACTCGGACATTAGTACGACAGAGAAGGCTCCATTGCAGAGCACACTTACTCACCAGAAGGGAGGTACGTTCCCTTGTCTCCACTGCATGCAATGCAGCAATGTGCAGAAGGGCCAGTATTTTCAACATCCCCGTACTGGAAAATCCTGCAAGATCAAAGGTTATTATACCTGTGAAAAAAATAATGTTGTTTACTTAATAAAGTGCCCTTGCGGCATGTTGTATGTAGGGGAAACAATGCAGAAAGTGAAAGATTGAATTAATAAACACAAATCGACAACTAGGAAGAAAAATCTCCTATTTCCTATACCGTTCCATTTTCATAATCATTCTGTAGCACAACTGAAATATCAAGTCATCGAGCGGGTACATTTACCAGGGAGAGGAGGGGATCTGAAGAGGTTACTACTCAAAAGGGGGGCGTTCTGGATACATACCCTTGATACTTTACATCCTAAGGGTCTCAGTAGGGATTATGAAGTGAATGTGATGTGTTTTCTTGCAGACTACTACAACGCGATCGTGAGTAGAAGATCTTTTACCGTTGTAATATTCGCAAGGGTACTATTTATATAATTTTTGATACTATTTTGATACTATAAAGATGTCATTTCCTGTTTGAATTGATTGGTGGTGTCATGTGACTAGACCTATAAATGCTACATGTTATCAGTTGTTAATGTGCAGTTAAGGAAGGCTGGACAGGCCAAAACGCGTCCTGTTATATGAATTATATGATGAAATAAAGCATACCTTGAATACAGAAACAAGTACGCCTGCTGGGATTTATCTGACTTTGCAATTAGGAACGATCCCTTCCCGTGCAAGCGTTTTTACTAAAGAGTGGTGAGCTGTCTAATTTTGATTGAACTTGATAAAAATTGCACTGTAGGCCACTGGAGTAGAGGCCCCAAAAATTAGGCATTCACCTGACAGAAAAGGCCTTTTATGCCGCTGTATATACATAAGACAAGGACCATTCTTTGTTCTGGGGGATGGAGGATATGTGTGGGCTGGCATGGGGAAATTCAATTACACGTGGTCGTCACAGGTGTTTGATTCCTGCGAGATCCATGCCTCATTCATTTTTAGAAATGTGAGGTAGTCCACACTGTCTTGAACTAGGCGAGCGCGCTTATCGGTCACGATCCCCCCTGCTGCGCTGAAAGTCTTTTCGGACAGGTCACTCGACGAGGGGCAAGCCAAGAGTTCCATGGCAAATAGTGCCAGCTCCGGTCACAGGTCAAGTCTGTACACCCAGTAGTCCAGGTGTTCCTCACTTCTTATAGCGTCCACATTGGCCGTTAACCCGATGTAGTCGGACACCTGTCGGTCTAGGCGTTCCCTGAGGCTGGATCTGGAGAGCGGCTGTGGATGGGTTGGATGCAAGAATGATCTCCCAAAGTGACTAACACATCTTTAAACTGCCCTCTTCTTGCAGGTGTGGTAGAATTGGTACCCGCACCTGTTTCGCTGTGGGTGGAAATTCCTCTGCCAGCACCCGCAAAAGCAGAATGCAGCATCTCTAGCAGCAGTGGTACAGTGGTATTTCCCTCATTGTACAACCTTCACAGTAGTTTTGTCCAGATATGTGCCCTCTCATGGTAGTTATGCCCATATTGTGCCCCTTCAAGGTAGTTATGCCTTCACTGTACATCTTTCACAGTAGGTATGCCCACATTGTGCCCCTTTAAAGTATTCATCCCTTCATTGTGCCCCTTCACAGTTGTAATGCCCTCTTTTTGCCTCCCTCACAGTAGTTATGCCCTCTCTGTGCCCATTTCAAAGTAGTTATGCCCTAACTGTGCCCCCATAACAGTAATAATGCCCTCTGTGCCCCTTCATAGTAATAATGCCCACTCAGTGCCCCATAACAGTTATGCCCACCCACTTTACAAGATTAATGCTCTCTGTGCCCCCTTCACAGTAGTATTGCCATCTATGCTCCCTTCATAGTAGTAATGCCCATTGGGCACCTTCATAGTAGTAATGCCTATTGTGCCCCCTTAATAGTAGTAATACCCATTGTGCCCCCTTCATAGTAATAATGCCCACTGTGCCTCTTTCACAGTAGTGATGCCCATTTTGCCCACTTCATAGCTATAATACCCATTGTATCCCATTTATAGTAGTAATGCCCATTGTGCCCCCTCAATACTAGTAATGCCCTTTGTAGTAGTATTGCCCTCTGTGCCCCCTTTGTAGTAGAAATGCCCTCTGTGCCCCCTTTGTAGAAATAATGTCCTCTGTGCCCCCTTTGTAGTAGTAATAATGCCCTCTGTGTCCCCTTTGTAGTAGTAATGCCCTCTGTGCCCCCTTTGTAGTAATGTTGACCTCTGTGCCCCTTCCATAAAAGAACTACCCTCTGTGCCCCCACCATGGTAGAAATGCCCTCTGTTAAATAAATAAATAAAAACACATTACCTACTCACCTTGTCCCATTCCTGAAGCTCACAGTCCTCTCTCCCCTACAGACACAGATCGCTCTGCAGCACTGTGTGGGTGGGGCTTTAGTGCGATCTGTGCCTGCAAGCTGAATGGTGGAGTGGGGAGAAGTCTTCCTGCTTCACCATTCAGTGCGGGAGAGACAGAGCGCAGGGATCTGAGTGACAGGACCACAGCTCCCTGTGCTCCTGCAATGAACGCTTTATCTATATTGATGGAAGCGCTAATTGCTTCTAAGCTCTGGCACCCCCTGAAAGCCGGCACTCGGGGCTCTTAAAAGCAAAGAAATTCAAATTTAGAAAATACAACATTTTTCAACATTTTCTGTAAATTTTGGATTCTTTAAAATAAATAAAGGTATGACATGTTACTAGAAAACAATCTCAGAATCATTCGGATAAGTAAAAGCATTAATTTATTACCACATAAAGTGACACATGTCAAATTTGCAAAATGGCTATGTCCTACAGGGGTTAAAGTCAGTTACCTCAGCTCTAGCAGCAATATTACTATGTTACATATGCCTCCTATAATTTCAAGTCAAGTCTTTCACATAATTCGACTCTTCAAAAAAGAAGTGTTTAAGGCACACTAAAGCCTTAAAAATAAAAAATATATATAACCTACTAAGACTACTTTCACACTGGTGTTTCGGCTTTCCGTTTGTGAGATCCATTCAGGGCTTTCACAAGTGGTCCAAAACGGATCAGTTTTGCCCTAATGCATTCTGAATGGAAAAGGATCCGCTCAGAATGCATCAGTTTGCCTCCATTCCGTCTGACGAAACGGAGCCAAAAGGATCCTTTCTGACACACACTGTAAGTCAATAGGGACGGATCAGTTTTCTATGACACAATCTGGCTATGTTAAAGATAATACAAACTGATCCATTCTGAACGGACGCATGTGGTTGTATTATCTGAATGGATCTGTCTGTGCAGATCCATGACGGATCCGCACCAGATGCGAGTGTGAAAGTGGCCTAGGGAAAGTTTGTCTTTACCTCTTTCTGTCTGGCCATCTTCAAATTGCTACAGAAAGCAGTTTTAGGAGATTTAATACAGTCAAACAAGTCCTCCTTTCCTCCCTGTCTCTCCATCTTCAGCTGGACACTGGCCGTTATCAGTATATGTTCACTAACATGACCTCACAGTCACACAGGAAGTTCAGGAAAGGGACAGGGTTTAACTCCAATATACATCAATACAGAGCACTGTGAAAGCACTGGGAACCTAGTAGCTTCTTACAAAACCTCCTCCTGTGTGTGTGCAGGGATACTAGACAGTACCAATGCACAGACACTACAGAGAATTTTACCCAGGTGCCTGAATGTGAAGTTTGCCTATATAGGCAGGAAGGATTTCTCACTGTCTATCCATCAGTGTAGGAAAGCTGAAGTACAAGATCTGTAAACACTATCTAGATATTGTTACTTTTACATTATGCAAGTAACCCAACTTTCTCAGGACCCTGAAAGGCAGATATTCCTAGTTATGGCACTATTTAGGAGTAAGGATGGGGGTTTGTCATGGTATATTTAGTATTCATCGGTCTATTGCAGCTCCAAATAGTGGTAACCCACCTTTATCAAGACCCTGGAATGGCAAATCTGCCAAGTTAGGACACTATTTTGGAGTGAGGAGAAGGATTTGTCTTGGTCAATTTAATATTATACAGTCTCTATTACAGTTCCACACAGTGGTAACCTAGCTTTCCCAGGATCCTGGAAAGCGAGTCTGCAATCAGACAAGCTGTGGTAATGTTTAGAGGCGAGGAGTGTGATTCGTCTTGGTAGATTTAGCATTGTGCATTTTCTATTACAGTCCACATGTTGTTAACCCAGCTTTCCCAGGACCCAGCTATGGCACTAGTTGGAAGGGGGAATTATCTTGGTAGATTTAGTTTTCTGCAGTCTACTACAGTTTCACCTGGTGGTAACCCAGCTTTCCCAGGAACCTTAAAAGCAAATCTGCTTAGCTTTGGGACTGTTTAGAAATGAGGAGCAGGCTTTATCTTAGTAGATTTGGCATTCTGCAGTCTATTACTCTTCCACATGGTAGTAACCCAGCTTTTCCAGGACCCTGAAAGGCATATCTGCCTAGCTATAGCACTATTTAGGAGTAAAAAATGGGGTTTATTTAGGTGGACTTAGTATTTATCAGTCCCTATTACAGTTCCACATAATATGTTACCCAGCTTTGCCGGGATCCTGAATGATAAATTTGTCTAGCTATGCTGGTTAGCAAATGTCTATGCCCCTGGCTAGAAAATTCAGATAGGTATTCTACAATACCAATGCATAAATAGGCTGATCTTGGAAAGCTGGTTAACAATCTCTGTAGGGATAGGGAAACAATTGGTTCTATAAAATACACACAATACTGCCCTGATACATTATGTGAAAATGTCATATAGTAGCAGGGCAATCTGTGTCACTAAAGCAGCAGTGTTGTCACCCAGCTTTCCTAGGCCCCTGAATGGTAAGTTGGTCTAGCTATAGGAAGGGATTTATCCCTACATAACTAGGCAGATTTGGAATTCAGCAGTCTGGAAAAGCTGGGTAACACTCCAGAGATGTAATGGAGGACACTCTTGGTACATACAATCTGTATACATTATATCCATAAATATAATATCAGGACAACCGTGAGTATGTAATATATATGTAATTTGGTCTCCTGCATACCTTCACATGCCACTCAGCCCTCTAGTTGCTGAAAGACAAATTTGCACAATTATGTAGTAATGGGAGAAATTGTCACTGCATAACTGGGCAGATTAGCTATTCAGATATATGTACTATGGGTAATATTATGTGTATACTACAGCTGGCACTGTTGGTACTATGGCTGATGCTGTTATTAATTCTATTAGGAGAACCTTCTAACAAAATGGCCATGCTTCCTGTGTAGACAAAAATTATCCAAACTAAACCCAGCCTCCTCCTCCGAAACTTCTTGATGCATGTGCCCTGGCATTGTTATGTTTTGTTGGTTGTTCTTTTTAATTTGTTTGGATTTTGGGTTTAGTAGTCCTTTGCCTGTTTTAGCTTCTATCATAGTATATCTACTGCTTTCAAATCAAGACTGAAACTAGCCATGCACATTGCATTCATTTTACCCAGACCACAGGTTGGCCAACTACCTAATGTGTATGGAGATGTCTTGATATACCCCAAAGGCAAATGTTGAGGAAAATAAGGATTGGAATGCTGGATTTCATCTACTTGTTCTGTGCAGAGATTTCTCAGTCACAGATGTTAGAGGTGCCTGGCAATCGCTTTCTTCCCTCTCCACATTCAGAATACATGTACATTCACCCATTCTGACCATGCATAATTGACAGTTAGCTAATAGAAATGAGGAGTTTTATACTAGGTCAATCCACAGTAAGGCTACATGCACACGACCATATGTGTTTTGCGGTCTGCAAATTGCAGATCCGCAGAAAAAAAAAAGTATGAGATCGGTGTGCCATCCATTTTTTTTGCAGATCCATTGTAACAATTGTAACAATGTCTAAAACGGACTAAAACGGACAAGAATAGGACATGTTCAATTTTTTTTGCAGGGCTACGGAACAGACATACTGATGCAGACAGCACACATTTTTTGCAGACCTATTGAAATGAATCCGCATGGGTCCGCATTCTATCCGCAAAAAAACCGGAACGGGCACGGAAACAAACAACGTTCGTGTGCATGTAGCCTAATTATAATATAAATCTGTCTTCATGTTGCAGTTGTTCAACCTTACTGACTGTTTAAGGGGTTGCCCAATGAAAAATAATGTACATTTTTTTAAAGCAGCACCTGGTTGAAATATTTTTGTAACTGAATGTAATCAAAATGCAGTATAGCTACTGGGTTATTCAATAAAATGCATCACTATAACACCACCCTCTGTTTATTCTTATCCGTATTTCTCTGTCCACCTTGTTGAAGAAGACACCTTGTGACAGTTAAAAGGAGAAAGCTGCAGCACAAAGGTCATGCCCCTTGATAAAGGACACACACCCTGTGCTGCCAGCCTGAAATAAATCTAACAGAACAATTGGAGCAATAAATGGAGAGATCTCTGGATCCATGTGAGGTACAGGGCTGGATCTATCTTTCTCAGATATCAAAGATAGTCATTTGCTACAGTATATGACATCTGATTTTTTTTTTACATTAATTGTAAGTTAACCTCTTAACCCCTTAAGGACTCGGCCCTATTTCACCTTCTGGACTTGGCCATTTTTTGCAAATCTGACCAGTGTCACTTTAAGTGCTGATAACTTTAAAATGCTTTGACTTATCAAGGCCATTCTGAGATAGTTTTTTCGTCACATATTGTACTCCATGACACTGGTAAAATGAAGTAAAAATTTACCAAAAATTTGTAAAAAATTTCAAATTTCCAAGTTTCAATTTCTCTACTTCTATAATACATAGTAATATCTCCAAAAATAGTTATTAGTTTACATTCCCCATATGTCTACTTCATGCTTGGATCATTTTGGGAATGATATTTTATTTTTTGGGGATGTTACAAGGCTTAGAAGTTTAGAAGCAAATCTTGACATTTTTCCGAAATTTTCAAAAACCCAATTTTTAGGGACCAGTTCAGGTCTGAAGTCACTTTGCGAGGCTTACATAATAGAAACCACCCAAAAATGACCCCATTCTATAAACTACACCCCTCAAGGTATTCAAAACTGATTTTACAAACTTTGTTAACCCTTTAGGTGTTCCACAAGAATTAATGGAAAATAGAGATACAATTTCAAAATTTCCCTTTTTTGGCAGATTTTCCATTTTAATAATTTTTTTACAGTTACAAAGCAAGGGTTAACAGCCAAACCAAACTCATGCCATACGGTTTTTGGAAGGCAGATTTTGCTTGACTGTTTTCTTTTTACACGATTGTCCCATTTGAAGCCCCCCTGATGCAACCCTAGAGTAGAAACTCCATAAAAGTGACCCCATCTAAGAAACTACACCCCTCAAGGTATTCAAAACAGATCTTACAAACATCGTTAACCCTTTAGGTGTTCCACAAGAGTTATTGGCAAATAGAGATGAAATTTCTGAATTTTAATTTTTTGGCAAATTTTCCATTTTAATAAATTTTTCCCAGTAACAAAGCAAGGGTTAACAGCCAAACAAAACTCAATATTTATGGCCCTGATTCTGTAGTTTACAGAAACACCCCATATGTGGTCATAAACAGCTGTACGGGCACACGGCAGGGTGCAGAAGGAAAGGAATGCCATACGTTTTTTGGAAGGCAGATTTTGCTGGACTGTTTTTTTTGACACCATGTCCCATTTGAAGCCCCCCTGATGCACCCCTAGAGTAGAAACTCCAAAAAGTGGCCCCATTTTAGAAACTACTGGATAGGGTGGCAGTATTGTTGGTACTAGTTTAGGGTACATATGATTTTTGGTTGCTCTATATTACACTTTTTGTGAGGTAAGATAAAAAGAAATAGCTGTTTTGGCACCGTTTTTATTTTTTGTTATTTACAACATTCATCTGACAGGTTAGATGAAGTGATATTTTTATAGACCAGGTTGTCACGGATGCGTCGATACCTAATATGTATACTTTTTTTTTATTTATGTAAGTTTTACACAATGATTTCATTTTTGAAGCAAAGAAAATCATGTTTTAGTGTTTCCATAGTCTGAGAGCCATAATTTTTTCATTTTTTGGGCAATTATTTTGGGTAGGGTATGATTTTTGAGGGATGAGATGACGGTTTTAGTGGCACTATTTTGGGGTGCGTGTGACTTTTTGATCGCTTGCTATTACACTTTTTGTGATGTAAGGTGACAAAAAATGGTTTATTTAGCACAGTTTTTATTTGAAATTCTTTACGGTGTTCATCTAATGGGTTAGGTCATGTGATATTTTTATAGAGCCGGTCAAAACGGACGCGGAGATACCTAATATGTATACTTTTTTTTATTTATGTAAGTTTTACACAATAATATCATTTTTGAAACAAAAAAAAAATCATGTTTTAGTGTCTCCATATTCTGAGAGCCATAGTTTTTTCAGTTTTTGGGCGATTATCTTAGGTAGGGTCTAATTTTTTGCGGGATGAGATGACGGTTTGATTGGCACTATTTTGGGGTGCATATGACTTTTTGATTGCTTGCTATTACACTTTTTGTGATGTAAGGTGACAAAAAATGGTTTATTTAGCACAGTTTCTATATTTTCTTTTTTACGTTGTTCATCTGAGGGGTTAGGTCATGTGATATTTTTATAGAGCCGGTTGATACGAACGCGGCGATACCAAATATATTAACTTTTTTTTTATTTATGTAAGTTTTACACAATACAACTTGTCTGTCAGCTTGTCTGTGAGATCCAGGGGGCTGGATCTTACAGGCTCGTCACCGGAAGGCAGCGCAGATGCCTCAGGAAGGCATCGCGCTGCCTTCCATGCAATCGGGTCCCCTCCCCCCACAGCCCCATGGGGACCCGATGGCACCACCGCCACCGCCGCCGCCGCAGGTAAAAGCTGCAAACCGCAGGTCTGATTTGACCTGCGGTTTGCGGCGATCGCCGACACGGGGGGGTCATGGGACCCCCCCGCGCATTTAGCCGAGGTGCCTGCTCAATGGTTTGAGCAGGCACCTTGTTCCGATCATCGCCCGGCGGGCGGCGGTGATCGGAACAACACATGATGCACCAATACGTCATGGTTCCTTAAGGACTCAGTAACCATGCCGTTCCAATACGTCATGGGTCCATAAGGGGTTAAAGGTGACAACCCATATTAGACTGCCAGTGGCCAAACTCAATATCAACAGGGCCAGCTGATTATCTGATGTTTATGAGGTTACTTGAACTCTTCCCTGACAGATGATGTAGGGGAAAAGAAAGATTGAATTGTTGAATTTTACATTCAGAGCAAATGCACATTTTGCAGAGCCAAGAGTACCTGTTTATGGGGAGGACTAGCTGTTAGCCAACAGCTATTAAAGGTGTATGGCCACTTATACTATTTGGCGCTATGTACAGACTGTCAGGAAAGGGTTGTGGTTTATTTTAATGTCTTCAGCTTGAAAACTTTAAAGTTATTCTCAACCATGATGAGGAAATATAATAATGGACAAAGTGCAGGGCACCTAATCAGTCACAGAAATAGATTTCATTTCCCTACTCTGAACTAAATAACTAGAGATGAGAGAATTTCTTAAAATTCAATTCGGTCGGTTCGCCGAATTTTCCGACAAGATTCTATTCGATCCAAATTCATTTGTGGTGAATCGCGTTAAAAAACAACTATTTCCTGGCTGCAGAGAGCCTTTATAGTGGTGTAGAACACTGTGCCTTGCAGCAACATGCATAGGGAGTCTGCTGTAGTAGTGAAGCAATACTGCGAGTCAGTTTGACATGCAGATGACAGGCGTTGCTCTTAGAATCACTGCACACTTCGCTTTTTTAGGCCAGTCACGGGGCCAAAACTGACCAAATAACTCAAGTATGATCTCAGACTTACAGGTCGATGTTAGCGCCAAGAAGAAGCTCACTTCTTTTACACCGTCATCCGCTGATTCCACATAGATGTCTACAGAACCTGTTCTATTAAAAGCTTATACAAGTAGAGCCCCCGCCGACAGAGTGGAGAGGGTGTCAGCAGTAAATTTGTGTTGACGTCACTTATTATTTTGCCCTTCCTCTGATCCGTCAGAACAATAACCCCCCAAAAAACTGATCCTGTCTGTTGACCATCTGCCTTTACTGGTTCAGCATTTGGTCATCCATCAGTATTGCTAATGCCCAAAAAAAAAACAGGAGTGGATCCAAAACAGAGATGACACGTGAATGGAATATTTGCATGCCTTCTGTGTTTTGTACCCACTCCTACTTTTGGCTACGAAATCACAAGCCAATTCTGATGGGACCATAAAGGCCTTACAGCTGCTACACAGACAGGATCCATTGTGAGTCTCATCTTTCCTTCCTTCTGACAGATCAGAAGAAGGGTCAAATAAATTATGATGTCAACTAGGCCAAAAAGGCAAAATAGTGGCCCAGTCATGAAGTGGGGAGGGTGGGAACAGCATGAAAAGTCCACAGAGTGGCCCAATGACATAGTGTGGAGGTGGCAGCAGCATCAGGAGACTATAGAGTGGCAAGTGACATAGTGTGGAGGTGGCAGCAGCATCAGGAGACCACAGAGTGGCAAGGTAACATAGTGTGGAGGTAGCAGCAGCATCAGGAGACCACATAGTGGCAAGGTGACATAGTGTGGAGGTAGCAGCAGCATTAGGAGACCACAGAGTGGCACAATGACAGAGTGTTGAGGTAGCAGCCGCAGCACGAGGAGGCCACAGAGTGGCAAGGTGACATAGTGTTGAGGTAGCAGCAGCATGAGGAGACCACAGAGTGGCAAGGTGACAAAGTGTGGAGGTGGCAGAAGCATCAGGAGACCACAGAGTGGCAAGGTGACATAGTGTGGAGGTGGCAGCAGCAGCAGCATGAGGAGGCCATAGAGTGGCACAATGACAGAGTGTGGATAGTATGGAGCTGACAGCAGCATCAGGAGACCACATAGTGGCAATGTGACATAGTGTGGAGGTGGCAGCAGCATCAGGAGACCACAGAGTGGCAAGGTGACGTAGTGTGGAGGTAGCAGCAGCATGAGGAGACCACAGAGTGGCAGGGTGACATAGTGTGGAGGTGGCAGAAGCATCAGGAGACCACAACAGAGTGGCAAGGTGACATAGTGTGGAGGTGGCAGCAGCAGCATGAGGAGGCCATAGAGTGGCACAATGACAGAGTGTGGATAGTATGGAGGTGACAGCAGCATCAGGAGACCACATAGTGGCAATGTGACATAGTGTGGAGGTGGCAGCAGCATCAGGAGACCATAGAGTGGTAAGGTGACATAGTGTGGAGGTAGCAGCAGCATGAGGAGACCACAGAGTGGCAGGGTGACATAGTGTGGATGTGGCAGCAGCATCAGGAGACCACAGAGTGGCAAGGTGACAGATTGGGGAGGTTGGTGGCAATGCCAGTACCAGCTGAAGATGGTGGGTGAAAGAAGGAGCACTTGGGATCAGATGTGTGGCATCAGGCGGGTGGCAGCATCAGAATAGTAGCTGAGGCAGGTAGCCTTTTGTCAAAGTTTGGGTGAGGCAGCATGGGTGATCAAATCTGATGAATCAGGCATTGGTAGGTGGAAATCCTGGCTGATCCATGCTTGATTTATCTTGACAATGGTCAGTGTCTCCACATTTTGGGTGGACAGGCGAGTTCTCCTTGGGATAATTATGGCCCCGCCCCGCATTAAACGCCCACTCTGATGCCACACTATTGGCCAGGCAGGACAGCATTTCCAGGGCAAACTCGGCCAGTTGCGGCCACAAATTCAGTTTGGATGCCCAGAAGTCCATTAGATCTTCAATGATGGCTGGCAGGGTGCACTCCACTTGCTGGTTCAGGTTCTGCTCTATGTCTAGCTGCTGGTGAGTAGTTTCTTCACTATGCGGGTGAAGAAAGCTGCTCATCAGCGACTCTAGACTCAGGCTGCTGCTGATAGAGCTGGTACTGCTCCTAAGACACCCCCCCCCCCCAGCAGCAATGACAGTGGAACGTGAGCGCACTTTGTCCCCCCTCTTAGCGGGTGTAAAAAAGGCCTCTATTTTGGACCGGTAGCAAGGGAATAACATGGTGGAGAGCCAGTAGTCATCCCTCTGCCGAATAGTGACCATTCAGCTGTCACTACGCAAGCAAGTGAGCATGCATCGGGTCATTTGCGCAAATTACTCGGAGGGACTCCCTGCCTCCATCTCCACTTCATATTGCCAAAGTGTGTCAAGGTCATCTGCCTTGTCTTCCTCATCTCCCTCTTGCTCCTCCAGCTGCTCTTGCTTCTCCAGCTGCTCCTGCTTCTCCTCTCCTGTCACCTGTGTAGAAAAACCACCCAATTCTGTACACATTGCTTGTGCTCCAATGTCCTCCTCCTCCTCCTCCAGTTCAGCCCCCACAGGCTCATGTGGCCGTAGGATCTAGGCACCATGTCTCCAGTCCCCTGACCAGCCAGATTTACCAGCATCTTTTACAGGATATGAATCAGTAGAATGATGTAGTCCCAGCGACTGACAAATAAAGTGGCCTCCTCGAAGGGCACGAGCAAATGGTAGGTGTCACGCATGAGCTGCCACTGGCTAACATCAAAGTTACACAGGGGAGTACCTCTGTTTGCCTGTATCATCAAGAAATCGTTTATGGCCTTTCTCTGTTCGTATAGTCGGTCCAACATATGGAGGGTGGAATTCCAACGGATGGAAACGTCGTATCTCAGCCTATGTTGGGGGATGCCGTTCTGCCACTGCAGCTCAAGGAAGGTGTGCTTGGCGCTGTACGAGTGGCTGAAGTGCATGCAAAGTTTCCTTGCAGATAGGTTGAAGACTTTAGGAAACACTTGACAACCAGATTGAACACGTGCACCATGCAGGGTGCATGGCTCAGCCCTCCTTGACGCAGCGCCGACACCATGTTCTTCCCGTTGTCGGTCACCATGATTCCGATTTTGAGTTGTCGCGGAAAAAAACAGGATTTGATTTCTTGATGAAGGACGCGGAGCAATTTCTCCCCTGTGTTACTCAGTTCTCCCAGGCAAACTAGGTGCATAACAGCGTGTCACCGCCGTGCCCTGCACATGCAGTATGCTGGTGGGGCACTGTGAATTGTCCCTGCAGTGGAGGCTGAGCACAAGATGGAGGATGAGGAGGCAGAAGCGGACATTGTCGCAGGACCAACAGCATGAGAACATGGAGGCAGAAGCAACGTCACCTGGCCAAGTTGCTGGTTTGGCTGGGCAGGAACCACATTTACCCAGTGGGCCATAAAGGACATATATTGTCCTTGACAGTAGTTACAGCTCCACACGTCGGCGCTGCCATGCACTTTGGCAGACACCGACAGGCTCAAAGACTGGCCCACCTTCTGTTCTACATATGTTTGCAGGGCTGGTACTGCCTTTTTGGCAAAGAAATGACAGCTTGGGACTCTCCACCTCGGCTCGACACAAACCATCAGTTCTCTGAAAGGTGTAGAGTCCACCACTTGGAAATAGAGGGACTGCAGTACCAGCAACTTGGCCAGGAGCACGTTCAGCTTCTTCCCCGTTGGATTAGTGCAAGCGTACTGTTGACTCTTGGCAATCGCTTCAGTGATCGATTGCTGATGGAATGACTGACTAGGAGGAGGAGGAGCAGGAGCATCAGGACCAGTAGATGATGGAAAGGACAGACAGCTTCCTTCGGCTGAGGTGGTGGAACCTTGACTGCCTGAAATCGGGTGCGTGCCACTGGGTGATGCATCTGTTGCTGCGGTAGGATGGATTACCACATTGGAGCCACGGTTCTCCCAGGCCACTTTATGGTGACGCTGCATATGTTGACGCAGGGCCATGGTGCCAACAGGCCCTGTGCCGTTCACCACACAACGGCTAATAAGCCCCATTTTTTTTCCCCACTATTACATGCCAAAAAGGGCTTTAATTTTCTCACTTCACCACACAACAGCTAATAAGCCCCTTTTTTCCCCACTAATACACGCCAAAAAAAAAGCTTTAGAACATATAACTGTGGCTGTGAACGGCAAATAAAGTTTTTTTTTTTTTTGTTTGCCACTAATACACGCCAAAAAGGACCTTAATTTCCTCACTTCACCACACAACAGCTAATAAGCTCCATTTTTTCCCCCACTATTACACGCCAAAAAGGGCTTTAATTTTCTCACTTCACCACACAACAGCTAATAAGCCCCTTTTTTCCCCACTAATACACACCAAAAAAAAAAGCTTTAGAACATATAACTGTGGCTGTGAACTGCAAATAAAGTTTTTTTTGTTTGTCACTAATACACGCCAAAAAGGGCCTTCATTTCCTCACTTCACCACACAACAGCTAATAAGCCCAATTTTTCCCCCCACTAATACAAAAAAAAGCTTTAGAACATATAACTGCGGCCGTGAACGTCAAATTAAGTTTTTTTTTTGCCACTTATACACGCCAAAAAGGACTGTAATTTTACCACTTAACCACACAACGGCTAACAAGTCCTTTTTCCCCACTGGTGAGCCTATCACATTTATATATTCTGCATTTTTCCAATATTACTAGTTTGGGTTTAGGGTTCCCAAACTGATAGTGCACCCATTATTTTCCTTTATACAGTGTGAGCCCTGCCAACATATCTATATTAGAACAGAGATGTATTTCTATTATTTTTATATGATTCTTAAGGCACTTCATTACTATTAAAGCTTTATTAGTATTTAAAGAGGTTTGACTAGAAATGAAAGGTAGACCTTTCACTTAATATTTGATGACCATTGCTGCTCCAATTAGCTTCTACACTGTCCAATTATGACATCTATAGCCTATGTGTTAGCTACATATAGAGAATTATATAGCTCACTCTGTAAATAAACATTGTTCAGTCATCTAAAGGAAAAAGAAACAAACCTTAATGGAAAAGAAAGAACATTTATCAAACAAGCCTATGTTATGAAGAAAAAAGAAAAGAAAGTAATGTATAACAGTTAGAACTTTCCTGGGCTTTAGGGTCGGGAATTCAATGAACAGAAAATGTTGGATAACTGCCATGACACCCTTTATATATCCAAATCTTTCTCTTCCTCTCATTGCACTTACCGTAATAGTAATACATTTGGTACATACGAAGAAAAAACGATGTGTAATTTGTTTTCCTTAAGTGTAATGCTATGTCAGTAAATGATAGGCAGAATGTATAGTAGGACAATTAAAACTGCCCTACCCACTTAAGCAAATGGACAACATCCATCATGGTCAAAACTAAAGGGAAAGACTGAAAAGAAAGAGCATTAGGGGCGCTGCATTTCACTCTACTGCTTTGCCAAATATAGGAAAGCAGGCAACAGCTGACACGTCTAGTGGTGAAGACATTTTAGATTGCATTAAATATTGCTGTGAAAAATGATTTGGCAATGTTCCAACAATAAGAAGTGTTAATGTTGGCACTTCCAGTGTGTACTTTAATGGTAAATTGTTGTAGCATTTATTTGACATGGAATACCCATAGAATTGATGAGCATAAACGGAAGACGGGTTTATTGTGCCATGTTACCTTTTTCAGCCATACTTACTAAGCTTTTAAATCTGTAAAGTTTACACAAACAGCCACCTGTGCTCAGTCGGTGAGGGATTTTTTCTTATAGACCCCTGACCATGGGACAAATGTTCTGTAAACAGGCACAAGTTGTGTTCAATATTTGTGGGACAATGAAGCAGGAACTTAGATGACCAGCAGTGTTCTTGTCTTGTAGGCTTGTGTTTTACAGTATTGTACATAACACATAAATGTTGTAAAGTAAAGACCCCTTTACACGAGTAGATAGTTGTTTAAATTTTTTTTAAATTGAGCAAAAGTAATCAACTGAGTGGTATAAAATCATTGCGTAATCAAACTACAAGTGATCAGCAATCGCTGATATAGACACCTAAATCATCATTCTTCATCTAGAATTTCACAAGTGTAAACGGGTTTTGTTCACAGCACAGATGATTCCACAGTGGGTATGGAATCATTACGCCACTCATGTCATGTTAATTACTTTAGCCGGAAATACGTGCGCAAACCACAAAAGGGTTTGGATTTGAAATTTGTTCGCTCCTTCAAATGGTCTTTTATTGGTCTTCTATTTCCCCTTCTACTGGTCAAATTGAAGCGGGAGGAAACTTCAATTTTCCCACTCAGGAACACCAAGAAAATATTCACTTGGCAAGCACCACAATCCTCCATAACATAATCCAATATTTCCTAGGCAAAGTGACATTTTGACCACAAGCTCCACAAAGTGGAGATTGCATACAGGAGGGAAGATGGTCTTTGGTGGTAACAAAGTTGGAACAAAGGGTCTTTACACACCTTTTTAAGGCACACTTTTAACACCTTCAAGGGTATAACACAATCTCCTTATTCCCAAACACCACATACACAGTCAATTATCCTTTATTGTAAATGCAACTGTTTGCCTGACAAATGATCGATTACACAATCACACTCGCAAATTTTTACACAACCTTAAGGGTTGCCACTCAACTGTTAACAACTGGAATAATGACTCATTCGTAACTCCACCTAATCGATTATCTACTCGTGTAAAGGGACCTTAAGAGTAGAAAGCCAATCAACGGCAATGACAACTATATTAGACTAAACAAACCCTATTTAGGTAAGAAGAGCAACTCTTTACTTTAAAGGGTTAAGTATAAAGTTAAAGATTACTGAAGATAACGAAACTTTGAAAGCAATTGTCGAAAGGTTGGTCAAGGTAGATAGATAGATAGATAGATAGATAGATAGATAGATAGATAGATAGATAGATAGATAGATAGATAGATAGATATAAAGCAAAAATCTGGCAGCACTAAATCCAACTTAAATTTTTTTAAAAAGGGTGCTTGCATGAAGGGACTAGAATATTGCCCAGTATACAAAATAGCAAAAAGGCAGCACTCCAAAATCAGAAAAAAAATTAAGAAAATACTTTATTCACCCATGTGAATACGCAACGTTTCGGCTCAACCCTAGAGCCTTTCTCAAGCAGAACATACAGAGAGGCAGAACATACAGAGTTCATGCAGGTATTACTGTGGTCTGATCTGAATCCACTATCTATCTATCGACACCAATCTTTAGAGTTCTGATGTCTTCAGAAATCCCTAACTCTATTTATCTATCTATCTATCTATCTATCTATCTATCTATCTCTATCAATCTAAAATAGCAAAAAGGCAGCACACCAAAATCAGTAAATATCAAGAAAATACTTTATTCACCCATGTGGAACAAATAGACTCAAAGAAGAGTCAAAAGAACCACCCTATAAATGCACATCCAACAATGACCATAGGTAATAAAAGTTTATATATGAAGTTTATTAGACAACTAAAACAGATAGACACATTAAAAAATTGTATACAATATAAACAACGTGTCGGTAACAGAATAAAACCGACACATGCAGAATCCACTGAACGTCCACGAATCAGGACATGAAATATATACCAGCTATACACAATATCAACCTATAGAAAATGTTAAATGAGGTATGGCCACTAATGAATAAAAGCAGACCACAACGAGGTAAAAAAATAAGAGCCAGAACCTGTAAAAGCAGCTGGTGCAGTGGATCTGAAAAAAATGGAAGATGCCCAACGTGTATCGCCGGCGCAGTCTGGCTTCCTTAAGGGTAATGAGCTCAATGTAAGTGTGTCTTATATATACAGAGGTAAGATCTATAAATTATTCATAATATAATTCATCTGTGAAATGGGAGTCAGCTGTGGGAGCGCAGCAGCATACCAGATGACATGAAGCGGTAACATGCGAAAAACCGGAAGTCCAACCAAGGAGAGCGCCCCAGAGCGCGCAGTACGCGCAAAAAACACGGACCGCGAATGCAAAAGTCACATGACTGGAAGGAGGAAGCTGTAATGGAACGCAAGATTCGCTCCACTAGCAAAAAATGACCGCCGTGGAACGCATAATGCGCTCAGTGATGAGCAGAAATATCAAGGGCCAATCTGTGACATAATACAATATAATATATGCAGGTACATTAAATGTATATACATGTATTAGCATAGTTGAAGCAGGGACGGGGCACACTAAATAATAAGGCAGTGAAAAGAAAGTGATGGTGTGTTAAACAACATGCAAAATCAAACAGTGAAAGGAGTGATGGGGAAAGGGAGTGATTGTGAAACATTAAGTGAAAGTGCCAATGAATAGGAAATTAACATGATTATAAAAAATTAATAGTTGGTCATTATACTGACAAATAAATAAATAATTAATTATATGTGCACAAATAAATAAATAAACACATAAATACAATGTATACATAACCCATCATTAAGTTCTGCAATATTGCAGAGATGTGTGATTGTCTGCATTGATAACATATGTGCAGAATAGCTGTGTAATGAGTGCGCTCATCAACTATAAAAAACAGCAAATGTAAGTTCTTCATTTAATCCATGAGGAGCTACCGTATCCAAAGAAAAAATCCATTTGGATTCCAAACGGAGTAGCTGAGAAATAACCGAGCCCCCCTTCAAGGTTTTGCATACCAGATTAAGTCCAGCGATCCTAAGTCCAGATGTTTTGCATTGGTGGCAATCTAAAAAATCCACGGCTACTGAAGTTAGAGGTTTCCTAGCTTGGGCTCGATCAATTGGAGCCAATGCAATATTTGATAAATGCTGTTGAATACGCTTCCGTACTTCCTGACCAGTCTGACCAACATAGATTTTGTCACATTCACAGATAAGTTCGGAGACCACATTCTGAGACCGACAATTGATGTAGTGTCCAAGGGAAATCTCATCCGGGTGCCTATGGGTAGAAAAAGAGTCAGTACAGATCATATATTGACAGATGTTACAGTTTCCCCAGGGATATGTCCCACGTAGTCTAATGCCCCTCCCTAAATATTGTGTAGGCCTCTGAAAGTGGCTACATACCAATTTGTCTAGTAGACTTGGAGCTCTTCAAGCAATAATCTTGGGACTTGAGTTGACATAATTTCGTATCTTGGAATCCGCCAATAAAAGGTGCCAATGTGTGTTAAGTACTTTGTAGAGGTCACGCCACTGGTTATTGTATGTGGTAATGAGGTGTACCTGGGTGCTCCGAGGCCTTGGTTTAGGTTTAAACAATTCCAGACGATCAGCCCCCCTTGCCATTTCATATGCTCCTGATACCAACTTTTTGGGATAACCACGTGACCGGAATCTAGTCGTCAGGTCCCTAGAAGCTTCACTTAAATCAGACATGGTCTCACAATTACGGCGTAACCTCAAGAACTGTCCTTTAGGAATGCCTTTCCGCAGATGGGTGGATGGAAACTATTAAAATGTAATAGGCTGTTTGTTGCCGTTTCTTTACGGAATAATGATGTCCGTATGCCCTGATTATCCAATTGCAGTCGTAGATCCAAAATGTCAACAGTGGTATCTGAAATCCTGTGGGTAAGTGAGATGTTAAATGAATTATTGTTCAACATGGTGACAAAGTCCATGCACTGCTCAGTTGTGCCTCGCCAAAAAATAAGAAGATCGTCTATGTAGCGATACCAAGCAAGGACATGTTCACCATACATGGGTGTGGAGTACACGTGTGTCTCCTCCCACCAGCCTAAAAACAGGTTGGCGTAGGAGGGCACACAACGCGCCCCCATCACGGTCCCCGAAACTTGTCTGTAAAAAATCTGATCGAACACAAAATAATTATGGTGCAAAACAAACTCAAGAAGGCTCACCAAGAATGTATGATGCGCCGGATCTCCATGGGTGGATCTTTGGAGGAAATATTGGACCGCCGTTATGCTATCAGTGTGTGATATGTTTGAAAAGAGTGACTCGACATCACAGGTGAGTATCAATGTCCCCGGGGGAAGTTGGATCTCCTGCAATTGTTGCACCAGCTGCATAGAATCCCTGAGATATGATTGAAGGCCTAATACAAAGGGGTGTAAGAAAAAAATCAAGGTAAATGCAAGCCTGTTCGCACAACCCTCCTATTCCCGCTAAAATTGGACGTCCCCGAGGGTCAAATAGGTCCTTATGTACCTTGGGGAGCATGTAAAAGGTGGGGACCATAGGTTGTTTGACCTCCAGAAATTCCTTTTCTTTTTTGGTGATGATATTAAACTGACATGCAGAAGTGAGGAGTCTCTCCATTTTATGCATGAAGGTTGTGTCGGATCTGTAGGTAATGGAGTGTAAAAATGGCCGTTACCCAATTGTCTTCTAGCCTCCTTGATATAGAGGCTAGTTTCCCACAACACAACATTACCTCCCTTGTCCGCCTCCTTGATGACAAAGGCCGAATTTCGTTGTAAGCTCCTGATGGCTGCTGCCTCTGCATTAGAAAAGTTTTTGTTATAAACTCTATAAGGTTGCAGTTTTCTTATTTCCGATATCATAACCTGAAAAAACATGTGGATACGCAACGTTTCGGCTCAACCCTAGAGCTTTTCTCAAGCAGTTTTACATGTGAACAGATCATATATATATATATATATATATGTGTGTGTGTAAAGTCCATGTGCAATAAATCATGAATCAATATACATAATTAAACATAGAAAACAAAAAATAAAGTGCCAAAAGTGCCATAAAAAGTGCATAGTGCCATAGTACCGTACATCATCTATTCATACAATTTTACACATGATTATCATATCCTATACATAATACAGTAAGTGCACCATATTACATAATCCCATGATTAATATTAATTACAAAATATGATTGCACCTGTACACTTCATATGTAAATTATTATTCAATGAATAGATCAAAAGATTAGGCTCATAGTAACATAGTATATAAGGCCAAAAAAAGACATTTGTCCATCCAGTTCGGCCTGTTATCCTGCAAGTTGATCCAGAGGAAGGCAAAAAAAAACTGTGAGGTAGAAGCCAATTTTCCCCACTTAAGGGGAAAAAAATTCCTTCCCGACTCCAATCAGGCAATCAGATAACGCCCTGGATCAACGACCCATCTCTAGTAGCTATAGCCTGTAATATTATTACCCTCCAGAAATACATTCGGGCCACTCTTGAACTCTTTTAGTGAACTCACCATCACCACCTCCTCATGCAGAGAGTTCAATAGTCTCACTGCTCTTAGGGTACTTTCACACTTGTAAAGATCCGGCAGGCAGATCAGTTGCCGGAACTGTCTGCCGGATCCGGAAATCTGTATGCAAACAGATATCATTTGTAGACGGATCCGGGTGCAGATCCGTCTGAAAAATGCATTGAAATTCTGGATCCGTCTCTCTTATCGGTATCATTTTTTTATCATTTTTAAAGGTCTGTGCATGCGCAGACCAGGAAACCAAATCCCTTTTGCCGGATACATTTCAATGGAAATTAATGCCGGATCCGGCGTTTCGGCAAATGTACCGGTAATTTTGGCCGGAGAAAATATCCCAGCATGCTGCAGTATTTTCTTCGGCCAAATACCGTAAGAGGGACTGAACTGAAGGCATCCTAAAGCATACTGAACGGAATGCTTTCCATTCAGAATGCATTAGTATAAAACTGAAGAGTTTTTTTTCGGTATTGAGCCCCTAGGACGGAACTCAATACCGGAAAAGAATAACGCTAGTGTGAAAGTACCCTTACCGTAAATAATCCTCTTCTATGTTTGTGTACAAACCTTCTTTCCTCCAGACGCAGAGGATGTCCCCTTGTCACAGTCACAGTCCTGGGGATAAATAGATGATGGCAGAGATCTCTGTAATGACCCCTGATATATTTATATATAGTTATTAGATCTCCCCTCAGTCGTCTTTTTTCTAAAGTGAATAACTCTAATTTTGATAATCTTTCAGGGTACTGTAGTCCCCCATTCCAGATATTACTTTAGTTGCCCTCCTCTGTAGCCTCTCCAGCTCTGCTATGTCTGCCTTGTTCACGGGAGCCCAGAACTGTACACAGTACTCCATGTGTGGTCTGACTAATGATTTGAAAAGTAGTAGGAATATGTTCTCATCACGGGTGTCTATGCCCCGTTTGATGCAACCCATTATCTCATTGGCCTTAGCAGCAGCTGCCTGACACTGGTTTTTACAGCTTAGTTTGCTGTTCTCTAAAATTCCTAGGTCCTTTTCCATGTCAGTGTTACCCAGTTTTTTACCATTTAGCATGTACGGATGACTTGCATTATTCCTTCGCATGTGCATAACCTTACATTTGCCAATGTTAAACCTCATCTGCCACTTATCTGCCCAAGCCTCCAATCTATCCAGATCCATCTGTAGTAGTATACTGTCCTCTTCCGTGTCAATTACTTTAAACAGTTTAGTGTCATCTGCAAAAATTGATACTTTACTATGCAAGCCTTCTACAAGATCATTAATAAATATATTGAAGAGAATAGGGCCCAGTACTGACCCCTGAGGTACTCCACTAGTGACAGTGACCCAATCTGAGTGTGTACCATTAATAACCACCCTCTGTTTTCTATCACTGAGCCAGTTACTTACCCACATACAGACGTGTCAAATGCTTTGGAGAAGTCAGGATATATGACATCCATTGATTCGCTGCTGTCAAGTCTAGAACTTACCTCCTCATAGAAACTGATTAAATTAGTTTGACATGATGGATCCCTCATAAAGCCATGCTGATATGGCATTATTTGCTTATTTTCCTTATAGGGGTATTATCATCGAAATGATCACTGTTAAATCTGTTAATGATTCAACAGTGATCATTTTTCTAAATATATTTAATTAACTAATTTCCACCCCTTAGAAGAAAATAAACACATACTTACCTGACTGTTGTCTTCCGTCTCCCCTGGTTACGGCCACCGCTCTTCTCAGGAATCGCGGTGGCCGCGCTTGCGCAGACGACTTCTTCTCTTCGCCGGCCGCGCGCAGTCCCGAAAGCGCACGCCGAGGCCGCACATGCGCTATGGTAATTTCTTCCGGGCCAGTATAGTACAGGGAGTGCAGAATTATTAGGCAAGTTGTATTTTTGAGGATTAATTTTATTATTGAACAACAACCATGTTTTCAATGAACCCAAAAAACTTATTAATATCAAAGCTGAATATTTTTGGAAGTAGTTTTTAGTTTGTTTTTTGTTTTAGCTATTTTAGGGGGATATCTGTGTGTGCAGGTGACTATTACTGTGCATAATTATTAGGCAACTTAACAAAAAACAAATATATACCCATTTCAATTATTTATTTTTACCAGTGAAACCAATATAACATCTCAACATTCACAAATATACATTTCTGACATTCAAAAACAAAACAAAAACAAATCAGTGACCAATATAGCCACCTTTCTTTGCAAGGACACTCAAAAGCCTGCCATCCATGGATTCTGTCAGTGTTTTGATCTGTTCACCATCAACATTGCGTGCAGCAGCAACCACAGCCTCCCAGACACTGTTCAGAGAGGTGTACTGTTTTCCCTCCTTGTAAATCTCACATTTGATGATGGACCACAGGTTCTTAATGGGGTTCAGATCAGGTGAACAAGGAGGCCATGTCATTAGATTTTCTTCTTTTATACCCTTTCTTGCCAGCCACGCTGTGGAGTACTTGGACGCGTGTGATGGAGCATTGTCCTGCATGAAAATCATGTTTTTCTTGAAGGATGCAGACTTCTTCCTGTACCACTGCTTGAAGAAGGTGTCTTCCAGAAACTGGCAGTAGGACTGGGAGTTGAGCTTGACTCCATCCTCAACCCGAAAAGGCCCCACAAGCTCATCTTTGATGATACCAGCCCAAACCAGTACTCCACCTCCACCTTGCTGGCGTCTGAGTCGGACTAGAGCTCTCTGCCCTTTACCAATCCAGCCACAGGCCCATCCATCTGGCCCATCAAGACTCACTCTCATTTCATCAGTCCATAAAACCTTAGAAAAATCAGTCTTGAGATATTTCTTGGCCCAGTCTTGACGTTTCAGCTTGTGTGTCTTGTTCAGTGGTGGTCGTCTTTCAGCCTTTCTTACCTTGGCCATGTCTCTGAGTATTGCACACCTTGTGCTTTTGGGCACTCCAGTGATGTTGCAGCTCTGAAATATGGCCAAACTGGTGGCAAGTGGCATCTTGGCAGCTGCACGCTTGACTTTTCTCAGTTCATGGGCAGTTATTTTGCGCCTTGGTTTTTCCACACGCTTCTTGCGACCCTGTTGACTATTTTGAATGAAACGCTTGATTGTTCGATGATCACGCTTTAGAAGCTTTGCAATTTTAAGAGTGCTGCATCCCTCTGCAAGATATCTCACTATTTTTGACTTTTCTGAGCCTGTCAAGTCCTTCTTTTGACCCATTTTGCCAAAGGAAAGGAAGTTGCCTAATAATTATGCACACCTGATATAGGGTGTTGATGTCATTAGACCACACCCCTTCTCATTACAGAGATGCACATCACCTAATATGCTTAATTGGTAGTAGGCTTTCGAGCCTATACAGCTTGGAGTAAGTCAACATGCATAAAGAGGATGATGTGGTCAAAATACTCATTTGCCTAATAATTCTGCACGCAGTGTATAATTGCCAGGGAAAAGTCACCAGGGCGCATGCGCGGCCTCGGCGTGTGCGTTCAGTCCAGCGCGCGGCGCGGCCGGGAGAAGGCTTCAATCAAGATGGAGCCCGCCCCCTGCCAAGTGCCGAAACCAGGAAGTGGACAGCGCGCCGGGAGCAGGTAAGTATGAAATAGCGTGTTGATAATACCCCTTTAAAGTACTACAAGATAGCATCTCTTAGAAAACCTTAAAACTGTTTACCCAAACAGTTTACCTCACCAGGCGATAAACAGTATACATGTACGCCGATGTCAGCCTACATCTGGCTCCAATGCGCATGTCAAGGTAAGATAGAGGAGGCAGAGGAAAGCCAAAGATGTACTGAGCATGTCTGACATGCGCTCTACCACTCCAGAATGGGCGGCTTACATCTTGGAAAGGGGAAAACAAGAGGGCAAAATGCTCTATAGTCAGTGATCACTGACATGCGTCCTTGTTATTACTATGGCTCTAACACCCTATTGAAAAAGAGCAAAAATGCCTGTAGAGCAATTACAAAGGGCTGGCAAATATTCAATTAGAATTAATATAGGAAAGAAGTATGCGAAATAATGCTGGATACTTAGGTTCTTAAGTCAACCAGAAACAGAGGGGTCTCCTCATTTAAATGGTAACAATGTGTAAATAATGTGGCATTACTAGAAAAGTGAAGAAAGGGGTCATCATTTCAAAAGTGGAGAGACGGCCCCTAACTGGCAGGAAACCAAATGGTTGGACAACCTTACAAATGTGGCGCGACCCCCCTTGTAGGTTCCCTTATAAACACTCATACCTAGTTTTCACCACAATGTCACACCAAAAAAATAAATAAAAAATACATAAAGATATGCTGCCATCTTGCTCTACCAACAAGGAGTGGACGTTTCCTCTGTCACCTCAAAAATATATATAAAAAAATATATAAAAAATAATATGTCATTAAACATAAAAATTATGTCCGTTCCCTGGCGAGTCTAATGTTGTCAAGGCGCATCTAAAAAAGATGAGGACTTTCAGAAAGGGTTTACTCCCTCATTTGGACAAATTTAAAACTGAGTCTGAGGGGGGTAAATGTCAAAAATTGAATCGTGACCTTGATGATTATAAAAACGGGACTATTTACAATTGGCAATCTGAGGATAAACAAATGCCTATTTCTCATGACAATAAGAAAAAACATAGGCCCCCACAGGACTCTGGTAATAAAATTACTTCACAAGATTATTTTTTAGGAGACAATGTTCCATTCCAATTGATGAATGGAAGCACACCAGACGGGGTGGACACAAGCACCATAGAAGGTGGAAAACTACGCAACAAAAAGACACGTCTGACAAACAAAGCAGCGACCAAGAGGAAGTGACTGTTGTTAATATCTCATCCAAATCTCTCTCTTCAGCTCAGTTGAGCGTACTGAGCAAAGGTCTTTCATTCTGTCCGAACAGCAAAATTTATTGGTTTGATCTGCAAATTGACTTATTTAAATTTTTTCGCTCCATCAAGCTTAAGCTTTGGTTCAAGGACCATAGTCGGATTGAACTGCCCAAGAGGTCTGAATTGACACAAGTTTGTTTTACGCCTGTTCTTAATGTTCCTGCTATTGATGCGTTTATTGCTGCTGGTAAAAATGATATTGATGATCTTAGAAAGTCGACTGATGAAGATGATAGGGCCTTTAAATATCCTAATTTAACTCATGAGGAGATTGATGCCATTCATGTACTTAAGGCTGACCATAGCTTAACAATAAAGCCTGCCGATAAGGGCGGAGCTGTCGTTGTTATCACCATTAAATACATTTCTGAAATACAAAGACATCTTGATGATTCTACTGTATACAGACTGGTCTCAGGTGACCCTAAATTTGATATTGCCAGAAAAATCAGGACTGTGGTTACAAATGCATCAGTGGCTGGTATTATACATGGTGGGCCATTTATATGGATACACCTTAATAAAATGGGAATGGTTGGTAATATTAACTTCCTGTTTGTGGCACATTAGTATATGTGAGGGGGGGAAACTTTTCAAGATGCGTGGTGACCATGGTGGCCATTTTGAAGTCGGCCATTTTGAATCCAACTTTTGTTTTTTCAATAAGAAGAGGGTCATTTGACACATCAAACTTATTGGGAATTTCACAAGAAAAACAATGGTGTGCTTGGTTTTAACGTAACTTTATTCTTTCATGAGTTATTTACAAGTTTCTGACCACTTACAAAATGTGTTCAATGTGCTGCCCATTGTGTTGGATTGTCAATGCAACCCTTTTCTCCCACTCTTCACACACTGATAGCAACACCGCAGGAGAAATGCTAGCACAGGATTCCAGTATCCGTAGTTTCAGGTGCTGCACATCTCGTATCATCTGAAGGCAATCGTCTATGCTGTGAAGATAAGAGATGTGCAGCACCTGAAACTACGGATACTGGAAGCCTGTGCTAGCATTTCTCCTGCGGTGTTTCTATCAGTGTGTGAAGAGTGGGAGAAAAGGGTTGCATTGACAATCCAACACAATGGGCAGCACATTGAACACATTTTATAAGTGGTCAGAAACTTGTAAATAACTCATGAAATAATAAAGTTACGTTAAAACCAAGCACACCATTGTTTTTTTCTTGTGAAATTACCAATAAGTTTGATGTGTCAAATGACCCTCTTCCTATTGAAAAAACAAAAGTTGGATTCAAAATGGCCGACTTCAAAATGGCCGCCATGGTCACCACCCATCTTGAAAAGTTTCCCCCCTCACATATACTACTGTGCCACAAACAGGAAGTTAATATCACCAACCATTTCCATTTTATTAAGGTGTATCCATATAAATGGCCCACCCTGTAGATTCAGATCTTGAAAGATTTTTGGTTGAAAGATATTGCGTTCTTTTGCCACTGATGCGCTGTCCTATGTCCGTGATACTCAGATTTTTTACTGAAACTACAGAATGTAGACTTGTCTGGTCAGAGTAATGTCATTTTGGCATCCTTTGACATCACAAGCCTTTACACTTCTATTGATCATGACAGGGACCTGAAGGTTGTACAAAATATGTTAAGTTTTTCTGTGTTTTCGGATGATGCTCAATATTTTATTCTGTCACTTCTGGATACTGTGCTACGATGCAATTATTTTTTCTTCTTAAAGGATTTTTATATTCAGCAGAAGGATGTGGTCATGGGGTCCAATGTGGCCCCGACATACGCTAATATGTATATGAGACATTTGGAGAAGGACGTCATTTATGTTTCCCACCATTTCTCCCATGTTTTGAGATGGTGGCGTTACATTGATGACGTCTTCCTAATTTGGGTAGGATCTCTTGAATCCTTACTTTCTTTTCACATGTTTATCAATGATCCTGGGGTCAAGTTTACTGTGGTATATTCTTCCAGTCACATTGAATTTCTTGACACTACTGTAAAGCTACTGAATAGTAGATTACAAACTGAATTATTTATTAAACCTACTGATAAGAATTCCATGCTATGACAGTTGTCACCCTAGAAAAATGATTCAACATCTACCATACAGTCAATTCTTGTCAATTCATATTGTACCCTGGACAATATGGTTCATACATTTCGTAATAGGGGTTACCCCAACTCAATATTACAACCACAGAAAACCAAGGTACTCACTCTCTATAGACAACAAACATTACAGAGGACAGTTAGAACCCCCCTGGATCTAGGATTCCTTTTATTTCTACTTATAATAAGCACAGTTTGCACATTAATTCTATCATCAAACGCTATTGGCCTATGCTCTCTGGGTGTATAAAGGGTGCTCCTGAATTCACAATTCTGCAGATACAGAAATCTTAGGGACTAACTGATATCTGCTGATGTATCATATAATGTGAGCCCTACACAGACTTTGCCTTGCTTGAGATGTGTCAACTGTCGCCTGATGATCAAAGGCGACCGTTTTACACACCCAGGCATGGGAGAGACATTCCCTATTAAGCATTTTCTGACATGTGACAGTGATTACATCATGTATGTACTATTTTGCCCCCATAATTTACTTTATGTGGGTGAGACTACTCTTGATGTGAAAACTCCACTCAACCAACATCGTTATACTATTTGCAAGAAACGTCAGGATTTGCCAGTGCCAAAATATTTCTCTGAACAAAAACATAGTGAACATCAGCTGTGGTTCCAGATAATTGACCATGTCCCCCCCTTAAGGAGGGGTGGTAATAGATCTAATATTTTGAATAAAAAAGAGCTTCAATGGATCTTTCGATTAAACACGTTGAAACCCATGGGCCTCAATGTAGATTTCAAATTGACTACAATAACACGCTGATCTCTAATCACTGTAAGCGTATGGTGATTGCTTGCCCTCCACTCCTGGTGTTCTCTCAATCAGCACTAATGTGATAGCAATTTTTTTGCAGTACAACTATTATAATTTTTAGTTATGTTAATAGTTTTTTTTCATATTTCCATGATTAATAATATTTTTTTCTTTTTTCCTTTTTTCTTTTTTAGATGCACCTTGACAACATTTGACTTGCCGGGGGAAGGACATCATGGCATACTATTATTTTTTTATATATTTTTTCATATATATTTTTGAGGCGACAGAGGAAACGTCCACTCCTTGTTGGTAGAGCATGGGGCAGCATATCTTCATGTATTTGTTTTTTTTGGGTGGTGTGACATTGTGGAGAAAACTAGGTATGAGTGTTTATAAGGAAGCCTACAAGGGGGGGTCGCTCCACATTTGTGGGGTTGTCCAACCATTTGGTTTCCCGCCAGTTAGGAGCCATCTCTCCAGTTTTGGGAGTGATGACCCCTTTCTTTACTTTTCTAGTAATGCCACAATTTTTACACAGTGTTACCATTTAAATGAGGAGACCCCTCTGTTTCTGGTTGACTTAAGAACCTAAGTATCCAGCATTATTTCACATACTTCTTTCCTATATTTAGTCTAATTGAATATTTGCCAGCCCTTTGTAATTGCTCTACAGGCATTTTTGCTCTTTTTCAATAGGGTGTTAGAGCCATAGTAATAACAAGGACGCATGTCAGTGATCACTGACTATAGAGCATTTTGCCTTTTTGTTTTCCCCTTTCCAAGATGGCCACCGCCCATTCTGGAGTGGCAGAGCACATGTCTGACATGCTCAGTATATCTTAGGCTTTACTCTGCCTCCTCTATCTTTCCTTGACATGCACATTGGCGCCAGGTGTAGGCTGACATCGGCGTGCATGTATGCTGTTTGTCACCTGTTGAGCCTAATCTTTTGATCTATTCATTGAATAATCATTTACATATGAATTATACAGGTGCAACCATGTTTTGTAATTAATATTAATCATGGGATTATGTAATATGGTGCACCTACTGTATTATATATAGGGATATGGTAATCATGTGTACAATTGTATGAATACATCATGTACTATGGCACTATGCACTTTTTATGCCACTTTGGGCACTTTATTTTTTTTTTCTATGTTTAATTATGTATATTGATTCATGATTTATTGCACATGGACTTTACATATAAATATATATATATATATATATATATATATATATATATGATCTGTTCACATGTAAAACTGCTTGAGAAAGGCTCTAGGGTTGAGCCGAAACGTTGCGTATCCACATGGGTGAATTAAGTATTTTCTTGATTTTTACTGATTTTGGAGTGCTGCCTTTTTGCTATTTTAGATAGATAGATATAGATAGGTAGATAAATAGATAGAGTTAAGGATTTCTGAAGACATCGGTGTAGATAGATAGATAGTGGATTCAGATCAGACCACAGTAATACCTACATGAACTCTGTATGTTCTGCCTTTCTTTCATGAAAATTCATGGCTTTCCTTAGCTTACATCAACTGGATGAGATTCACTTGTAAATTAAAACTTGTCATTTTGATTCCCAAAGCTACTGACTTTAGTCTTTCATGAACTACCTATTTTACTTATTTCTTTAAATTTTTACATTGGAAATTTCCCTTTAACCATGACTTTTCTTTTAACCAGGAGGTTCTTGTCCACATCTCTTCCAAATTACAAGTTTCAATTTACATGTCAATCTCATCAAGTTGATTCTTACCCAAAATGAACATGTTCAGATCACATGACCTGTGAATTTTGGTTCTAGTGGCTGTTTTGATTTTTAAAACATTTAATTTTTTTTCTCCATTATCCCATGATTAAGTACTATATGCACAAAACATGTAAGCTAAGGAATGCAATTAAGTTTCGATGTTTCTTTAGTAAAAGTTACGTTTTAATCCATAAGAGTGCTGGATCTACTTATGCATTTGTGGAATTTCAGCTGTCACCTGGAGTCCTGATCTGTGCTGCCTCTCACTAAATAATATCATACAATGCTGTTTTTTGGGTGAGCTGTATAGTTTTTTGTATTTCTCTTTTCATGGGTTCTATCCAGTCACTCTGGAATTTTTCCAGACTCTACAAATATCATGGGCCACGGTGGACAGAAAGGGACCTCATGACTTCTATAGGAAAGTTTTCTAGGCATGCTCTGTGACCTGTGCAGAGGTCAGAGGGGAGTAGATAAACTGGGATATCACCTATTGTGAATTGTAGAGCCCATGTTATCTATCTCTATATAGATATTAATATAGAAAATTAAAACTAATAAAAATTCTTTAAAATATGTTTAAAATAAAAACATGATGCAAATAATAGTTCATTTTCTGATGACACATTCACTTTAAGTCAATAGGCCTCCCATGAAATTGAGGCTGTATACAGTCTGTATTGAATCACAGTGTTTTTATTCATGGCAGTCTGTTCTAGAACACTTTTGGCAGTCCAGTGCTTAAAGGGTTTGACTCATCAGAACTCCTATTCTAAATTCAGCCATCACCCAAAGGATAAGCTGGAATCAGCCGCTGGTACCCCTGCCAGTCAGCCGTTAGGACTGAGGGAAACCATTGGTGCTCATACATTTCCTGTGCAGTGACTCTGGGTGACCATGTAATACAATCCACCCCCCATAAGCAGTACACACTGCCTAATTCAGGGAAGTCCCCAGTGGGATAGAGCTCTCTATTATAGCCATATGTCCTTACAGGGCATATTCATAAGAGTTGTCATGATGGGACAATCCCTTTACATGGTAAATTATTCTAAAAATTCTTAAAAATATTGGGGGTTCTTTATCATTTGAGATTGTTTTTATGTCATTTTTAAATCATGGGGCTGCCTGGCATAGGATGCAACTTTTTACAACTTTTCTGCAACATTTCAAGTGTTGGAGACAGTAAATGTGCCATAATTCAGATCTAATCTCACTTTAGTTCTTAAACATAGACCACATTGAAAAGTGGTGAGGATCACGAAATGACGCAAAAATATGTCGCAGTTGCCTTTACTATCGACTTTTTTTATGCCACAAAACTGACATACTGTATCTGATTTCATAAATGACCCCCATTATGTTGACAATAGCATGGATTGCATATAATTGTGATCATTCTGTAAATCTAACATAAATGATTAATACTTTAAATCGAGAGGGTATGGAAAGACCATTCAGTGATACCTCCACCAAGGTAACACATTGTGATAGTCTTTGGTAAGTTTCTGCTAAACATTCATTCCAACACCAAATAAAGTTATAACATTGGTAAAGGGAGAACTATTCTTTGATGATAACTGTACTGAGACTGAATCACACAACAGCTTAAGATATTAAGCATCTTACTATAAATGAATAATAAAAATCTCCTTTAGAAGGAACCTCAGGAAACGTGCTTAAGATATGAAAAATGGGCCCCCAGTGACTGAACAAAAGGAATACTTAGTGAGTTGCTATTTTCATGTACAACTCCTCATTTTCAGTTACAGAAAGCAATGTTCCAGAAGATAAAAAATTAAGTGGGAAAAAAAGACAAAAATAGCCCTGACATTATTTATGATGCTACATCACATGCTCAGTCCATAACCATCTGAATAAACACTTGTGTCACTTCCAGTACAAGGTAAATCTGCTCTGATAAATGTCTACACCTTCTCCAGCTGACTCATGTCAGCCGCTTGCTGTTTTAAGTAAATGACTCTGAGATTTTGATTGAGCGTAAGAATTACTTAAAATGTCAAGCTATTGGCAGCTTACAGATGTTTTCGGATCCAGTAGAAAATGGAACATAGTGTATGATGTATGTAGAAAGGAAGGGAGGGGGGGCAGATAGGAGAGTTTATGGGTTTTTATTATGGGCTTTTTGCTTTGCTTTTTTATCTTACAGAACAATCAGATTCCTGAATTTGACAATGAATAATTATATCCTTATTACCCACACAACTCTGTAATAGGAGAAGGTCAGTTCCATATCATTCCATGTTTCCTAGTTTTTTAGCTTTCACAACAGGTTAATTTTCACCAAAAAGTTGACAGCAATGAGAATGGTAAAAATTAAAGATGAGCAAATTGAAGCTGACGAAGTGGAATTCAATCCAAATTTCAGGAAAAATTCAATCCGCACTGAATACGAATTTCCTCGCAATTCGTGGCAACGAATCAGATTTTTTCCTAAAATGGCTGCTGCACGTGTGAGGACATGGAGCTAGGAACTCTGGAAAGGTGGGAACACCCATAATGCCATGCATGCAGCCAATTAGCAGCCAGTCAGCCATCTTGGATTTTGCCATTTTCTAGTGTACCTAGTGCAGGGAGAGATGTCAGCAGGCGCTAGGGACAGTGCTAGAAAAAACTTCATTGTGCAAGAAAAAACTATTTACAAGTGCAGGGAAATATTATTCAAGGTGTAGGGAAAGGATAGGGAGGAATCATTCCACAGCATATATGTTGAACAGGGTTCAGTAGGGGAGGTTACAGCCTGGGTAATAGGAACAATCCTATTACACCCTGCTGCACTGACTGGGGATCCAAAAATTGCCATTATACAGCTCTGTAATTCCAGCAAACCATTCTTATTAGGGTGCAAGTACTGTTTGATACAGGCATTAACAGGGTTTATTACAAGGAAATATTTCTACATCTTATTTGCCCTTGTGCAGTGAAGTTATATGTTCTAAAGCATTTTTTGGCTTGTATTAGTGGGGAAAAAGGGCTTATTAGCCGTTGTGTGGTGAAGTGCTAAAATTATAGGCCCTTTTGTCGTGTATTAGTAGCAAAAGTCTATAAAAAAATATTTGCCGTTCAGCGGTGCAGTTATATGCTCTAAAGCCTTTTGTGGCGTATATTAGTGGAAAAAGAAAAAATATATTTGCCATTCAGCTGTGTAGTTATATGTTCTAAAGTCTTGTGGCATGTATTAGTGGAAAAAGAAAAAATATATTTGCCATTCAGCGGTGCAGTTATATATTCTAAAGCCTTTTGTGGCGTGTATTAGTGGCAAAAGAAAAATATATTTGCCGTTCAGTGGTGCAGTTATATGTTATAAAGCCTTTTGTGACATGTATTAGTGGAAAAAGAAAAAATATATTTGCAGTTCAATGGTACAGTTATATGTTCTAAAGCCCTTTTTGTCGTGTAATAGTGGCAAAATAAAAATATATTTGCTGTTCAGCGGTACAGTTATATGTTGTAGTAAATCCCTTTTTTGTGTGTATTAGTGGCAAAAAAAAAGTATTTGCCGTTCAGCGGTGCAGTTATATGTTCTAAAGCCCTTTTTGGCGTGTATTAGTGGGGAAAAAGGGCTTATTAGCCGTTGTGTGGTGAAGTGAGAAAATTACAGCCCTTTTTGGTGTGTATTAGTGGCAAAAAAAAAATATTGCCGTTCAGCAGTGAAGTTGCATTGTACTACAGTCGTTTACAGGGTGTATTAATAGGATAGGTACATACATCCTATTAGCCGTTCTGTAGTGAATTGTGATTGCTGTATTTATTTTTTTGGGGTGTATTAATAGGAAAAATAATACAGGAAAATTGATAGGTGATTGTAGATTTTCTTTTGCTGGATGGACCGAATAACATCAATTAGCCATTCAGTGGTGAAATCTTTTTGTGAAACAGCCTTTTTTGGGAAAATTGATGGGTGATTGTAGACTGCCTTTTGCTGTACAGACCGAAAATTAGTTGGTAGCTGTAACTACGGTCAAGGACAATATATGTCCTTTACGGCCCACTGGGTAAATGTTGTTCCTAGCCAGCCACACCAGCAACTGGGCCAGTTGTCGGTCGCCGCTTCCGCCTCCACGTTCTCACGCCATTGGTCCTGCGACAATGTCCGCCTCTGCCTCCTCATCCTCCGCCGTGTCCTCAGCCTCCACTGCAGGGACAATTACCACATGTGCAGGGCACGGCGGTGTCAGGCTGTTCTACACCTCGTTTGCCTGGGTGAACTGAGTCACACAGGGGAGGGACTGCTCTGTATCCTTCATCAAGAAATTTAATCCTGGCTTTCTCGCGACAACTCAAAATCGGAACCATGGTGACCGACAACGAGAAGAACATGGTGTCGGCGCTGCATGGCACGAGTGTTCAATCTGGTTGTCAAGCGGTTCCTGAAGTCTTCCACCCATCCACCCATCTGGCCAGGAAACTTTGCATGCACTTCAGCCACTCGAACACCGCAAAGCACGCCCTCCTTGAGCTGCAGTGGCAGAACGTCATCCCCCAACATAGACTGGTATGTGATGTTTCCACCCATTGGAATTCCACCCTCCATATGTTGGACCGACTATATGAACAGAGATAGGCCATAAAGAATTTCTTGATAATCCAAGTAGACAGGAGTACTCCCCTGTGTAACTTCGATGTGAGCCAGTGGCAGCCCATGCGTGACACCTGCCATTTGCTCAGGCCCTTTGAGGAAGCAACGTTATTTGTCAGTCGCCAGGACAACGGGATGAACGATGTCATTCCACTGCTTCACGTCCTGGAACAGATGCTGGTAAATCTGGCTGGTCAGGGGACTGAAGATGTGGCGCCTAGATCTCACGGCCTCATGAGCCCTGTGGGGGCTGAACTGGAGGAGGAGGAGGAGTACATTGGAGCACAAGCGATGTGTAGTGAAATGGGTGGTTTTTACACACAGGTGACAGGAGAGGAGGAGCAGGAGCAGCCAGAGGAGCTACAGGGCGATGAGGAAGAGGAGGCAGAGGACCCAGACACACCGTGGCAGTATGCAGCGGAGATGGAGGCAGGGAGTCCCTCTGAGTCACTTGCACAAATGGCCTGATGCATTCTCACTTTCTTGCATAGTGACAGCCAAACTGTCACCATTCGGCAGAGGGATGACTTCTGACCGGACCAAAATGGGGGCCTTTTTTATACCTGCTGAGAGGGAGGACAAACTGAACTGCTATAGAGACATCCTATGTAGTCAGTTGGCCGCTGCCTATCTGCGCCATCGTCCATCCTCTCGCAGGTCTGACCGGGGGGGGCCCTCTGTGCTCACGTTCCACTGCCATGGCTGCTGGGGAGGGTTGGGGTAGCAGGAGCAATACCAGCTCCATCAGCAGCAGCCTGAGTCTAGAGTCGCTGATGAGCAACTTTCTTCACCTGCCTAGTGAAGAACCTACTCAGCAGCATCTAGACCTGGAGCAGAACCTGAACCAGCAGGTGGTGGCATACTTAGCCAGCACCCTGCCACCCCACATTGAAGATCCGCTGGACTACTGGGCAGCCAAACTGGATTTGTGGCCGAAACTGGCAGAGTTTGCCCTGGAAAAGCTGTCCTGCCCGACCAATAGTGTGGCATCAGAGCGGGTGTTTAGTGCAGCGGGGGCCATAGTTATCCCAAGGAGAACTCGCCTGCCCACCCAAAATATGGAGAGACTGACCTTTGTCAAGATGATTCAGGCGTGGATCAGCCAGGATTTCCACCCACAAATGCCTGATGCATCAGATTAGATCATCCATGGTGCCACACCAACACTTTGACAAAAGAGACCAGTTTCTTCTGGCTACCTGCCTCAACTACTATTCTGATGCTGCCACCCACCTGATGCCACACATCTGATGCCAAGTTCTCCTTCTTTCACCCACCATCTTCAGCTGGTACTGATATTGCCACCCACCTCCACACTATGTCACTTTGCCACTCTGTGGCCTCCTCATGCTGCTGCCACCTCCACACTCTGTCACCTTGCCACTCTGTGGCCTCCTGATGCTGCTGCCACCTCCACACTATGTCACCTTGCCACTCTGTGGCTTCCTGATGCTGCCGCCACCTCAACACTGTCATTGTGCCACTCTGTGGCCTCCTCCTGATGCTGCCACCACCTCCACACTCTGTCAGTGTGCCACTCTGTGGCCTCCTGATGCTGCTGCTGCCACCTCCACACTGTCATTGTGCCACTTTGTGGCCTACTTATGCTGCTTCCACCTCACCACTCTGTCATAGGGCCAATATGTGGACTTCTCATGCTGTTCCCACCCTTCCCACTACATGACTGGGCCACTATTTTGCCTTTCAGCCTGGCTTTTTACCCTTCTGAAATGTCAGAAGGAAGGAAAAATGAGACGCACAACGGATCCTGCCTGTATAGCAGCTGTAAGGCCTGTATGGTCCCATCAGAATTGGCTTGTGATTTGGTAGCCAAAAGAAGGAGTGGGTACAAAACACAGAAGACATGAAAATATTCCATTCATGTGTCATCATTGTTTTGGATCCACTCCTGTTTTTTTGGGGGCATTAGCAATACTGATGGATTACTGACCAAATGCTGAACGAGTAAAGGCGGGTGCTCAACAGACAGGATCCGTTTTTTGGGGGGTTATTGATCTGACGGATCAGAGGAAGGGCAAAATTATCAGTGACGTCGACACAAACTTCTTGCTGACACCCTCTTTACTCTGTCAGGGGGCTCTACTTGTATACGTGTTTAATAGATCAGGTTCTGTTGACATCTATGTGGAATCAGCTGACGACGGTGTAAAAGGAGTGCTCTTCTTCTTGGCGCTAACATCGACCTGTAAGGCTGAGTTCATACTTGAGTTATTCTGTCAGTTTTGGCCCTGTGACTGCCCAAAGAAGTGAAGTGTGCAGTGATTCTAAGAGCGACGCCTGCCATATGCATGTCATACTGACTCACAGTATTATTTCACTACCACAGCAGACTCCCTATGCATGTTACTGAATATTCGGCGGACCGGCCGAATCAAATTTTTGAAAAATTCGCTCATCTCTAGTAAAAATACATTAATTTATTTATTATTTTTCTTTCATAACCAATAATGCGAATTCAATGTGGTAGCTTTCCTGAGGACCATCCATGAGGCTGCGCAAATCAGCGGGCTGGCAGATGTGGTCAATTTCTGTTCTGGGGTTGCAAAACAGGTGGTCAGAAAACAGTGAATCAACCCTTTAGGGAGCATTCATACGAACGTGTGAAGGCCATCCCCGTTTTGCAGGTTTCCGGGTCTGTGCCTCTGTGCTGTAAAAGATAGGACATGTCCTAAGTCAATGAGTTCGCACCCCGATGCGGATGCTTGCGGCCGAAGCACATGTTTTGTGGTTCGTAAAACGGGCCGAGCAGTCAAACTTTCGTGTGAATGTGCTCTTATGGGTATCTTCTACATGCCTTTGTTTAAAGTATCACTGCTGTATCACCCCTTGACAAAGCTACCAGAAAGTAAGAATAGGGGACTAAACTTTTGTGAATTGTATAATACAGTAAGTATCAAAAATAGATATAGCTATTACAACACACAAAGGGCATATGGTCCACACAGCACTCCTCTGTATCTGGATTGGAACTGTACCCAGTAGAGATGAGAGAATCTATTCTAATTAATTTGGCTGATCAGCAGGCTTCCCCGCTTGTAAAGAAGCGCCCACCTGCAAGATTGACAGAGACCAACATTTAGTCCGGCTCTGACAATTTCCTGCCTGAACTACTGCTCCGATTAGAAGAGCAAGGCAACATGCTCTGCTTCAGGCTATGTCTGCGCAGGTGTGGAGCAGGTAGGAAATTGGCAGAGATGGACTAAATGTCTATCTTGCAGCAGATGGGTGCTTCGGCCCTGCAGATGAAACTAATCAATTTGCAAGAATCAATTTGCTTATCTCTAGTCTGGATACATTTGCTGTCTTTTTTGGAGAGTTTAAACCTGCACAATGGTCCCCTTATCCACAAGCATCTCCACATTAGAAAATAAAAGCCTGAAGGATCTAGGGGTTTTGTTGCCATTCTCCATTATAAGTCGAGGATGCCAGCGTAAGCACTGTGTTTTCTTATCCAGAACAAGGGATGTAAAGTTCTGGATCACTTGCTGATTAAGGCATGTTTGCCGAAACGCGTCCTGGTTGTAGGACATCTCTGGAATAAAAGTATATCGCAAAGACACAGCTGCTGGAATTTGTGAATTAATCACCAGGACAGTCCCCATTAAGTGACCCTCTAGGGAAGTATACACTGATATAGGTGTATGTTTGATATGTTTTATGTATATTTTAATCGTAAATTATTTCAGAAAGGCTAAAGTAGTAAATATTTAATAATAATTAAATATGGTGATTAAACTGAATTAATCCGTTGTAATATTTAAGGCATATCAGGCATGCACAGGTGGAATATACTGGACAGGTGATCACACCTGCACTCTACAATGCAACAGGAAGGTTACGTGTTAGCAATAAAACGTGACAATGATACGTTGTCAGACATGAACCATATGCCATAAGCTTTACATCTGTCCTACACAGTCACAAATGCTGGCTCAGTTTGCATACATTTTTTGCCTCCTTTTTTAATGATACTTGAGGAATCAGGTTGCTTCATTTCACACACAGGCTGAATTACCAAGAACTGAAATGTCTACATAGGACCATCAATTATACACCATTCAATGCAAAAGTATAGGTATCCCTCAATGCCATTTGCTATTAGATAAGCATCTATCCCTGATATCACCCACCGCTATATAGTTAGTCTAACTGTATAGAATTCATTACTGTATTTACAGTATGCCTTTTTTTCACACATAAAGAATGCTCTTGGTCCTTTCTACAGTTCTTGGAATGAATACATCTTCTGCCAGTTGTTTGAATGGACCACACATTTATTTATACATGTGAATAAGATCAACTCCAAAATCTCTTTTTTTCCAAGCAGAACACAATTTTTCTACTATCATATTGGCCCCTCACATCCCTTTTAATAATTTAGTCACCTGCCTTTGAACAATGTGTAGCTCTCAAATATCCCATTCACAATGGGAAGCCCAAAACTGAATCCCATATTCAAGATGTGGTCTTAAATGGGTTCTCCTGGAATTATATAAAATGGCCTCCAGCAACCTGTCCTAGAATGGGAGGGGGACTGATTGCCTCCACTTGCAAAGCTGCCTAGGGGGGTGAGGGCACTTGCATATACTAAATAGTAATAGAGAGTAATATATTGTAATACAGTTTTCCTGTCAGGCTGGTGAGCCATGACAGCATATTATAGACAGGATTATATCATTACCATCTATTGTAGAGAGTGTAGTAAGGGTCTGCCCCTTCAGGCCCAGGGCAGCTCTGCAGGTGGAGCAACCAGTCCTGCTCATATGCTAGTATAGGTTGCTGGGGGCCATTTTAAATAATTCCTGGAGAACAGCTGTAAGAGAGATTTTGGGTAAGTTTACACAATTACTAAACAATCTGTTAGTGGTTAACACCAAAGATACAAGGTATCGGTCAATACTATATGACATAAACATAAAATGTCTCTTTATGTGTGTCACGGTGCTCCTACCTGTATAGGCTTTGGCTCCAAAGCAATAAATAGGGGGAATAATTGAGGTATAAAAAAATAACTTGAGTCCAGACCTTGAGATAAACCTCAATGGAAGCTTTACTTTGCATAACCGTTCTCCAGAACGGTTTACAGGCTTAGTCTTGGTTCCAGCAGGTTTTAGCATGAAGCTGGCAGACAAACTCCACTCTGCTATATCTGTTTCTCTCCGAATCTGCTGTACTGACAGGCTGGCTGTATAACTCAGCTTCTTCTGTATGCTGCACTTCACTTTGTAGTCTGACTTATGGTTATGCCAGGGAACTTTCCTCCTGGCTCCTAAGGCTTTTAAGCTTTGGCCTCCATGGCCAGCAGAGCTTATGGTGCTCTGACTGGAGTGGGCATGTCCAGCAAAGACATGCCCCTGCACACCCTTCCCCTAGCTGGCGGTAAACTAGACTGGAACAAACTGGTCCCCACCCTTCGTGCAAGAAATAGGGCTAGCCCACTTCTCCACAGAGGGGGTTTAGAATGGAATGGACAGGTCCATTCTACCTAAGTATGGCTCTGCCGGGTTTGATGCCACCGCTGGTGAACCAGGCACATTACATGAACACAACGGTTATATTAGAAATAGGAATGCACAGTGTAGTGGACCTGAAATAAATGCACAAGATGACATATATTAGCCAATTAAAGACAGTAGCATGGTGTAGAAGTGGTATTGCCACTCTGGGGCATTACACACCCTGCCCCTTAACAGTGACCTCCAGAGCACCACGCCCCTTAACATTGACCTCCACAATTGCCCACCCCCTTAAGAGTAACCTCCACAGTGCCCTGCCCTCTGAAAATGGGACCTACACAGCACCCCACCACTCTTAAAGGTGACCTCCACTTCAGCTCTACCCCTAAACACTGACCTACCCACAGTGCCCCACTCTATGACCTCCACAGCAGCCAGCCCCCTTAACAATCACATTTACAGTGGCCCGCCTTTTAACAGTGATCTCAATAGCAGCCCCCCACCTTAACTATGACCTCCACAGTACCCTGCCCCCTTAAAAGTGATCTCCATAGTGGCCCGCCCCCTTAAAGGGCATCTGTCAGCAGATTTGTGCCTATGAAACTGGCTGACTTGTTACATGTCCGCTTGGCAGCTGAAGTCATCTGTGTTGGTTCCATGTTCATATGTGCCCGCATTGCTGAGAAAAGTTATAACATATGCAAATGAGCCTCTAGGAGCAATGGGGGCGATGCTACACCTAGGGAATCTGCTCTCTGCAACAGCCGCATCCTCTGCACTTTTTATTGACAGGACCAGGTGTGATAACATTATCACTTGCTGGTCTTGTCAATCAAAGTGGAAAGGGTGCGGCAGTTCCACAGAGAGCAGAGCATCTAGGTATAGCATCGTAGCATTGTCCCCAGAACGGTACATTCTAGGGAGCTGAGAACTTGTCTAAAACCTTCCCGGACTAATGATGTGCCTATGTGCCAAATTTAGTGCAGATCGGTCGAGTTGTTTGGCAGACAGACGACAGACAGACAGAAATTCATTTATATATATGAGGTAGTCCTCTGCTTATTCCTGCTCAGAGTTTTGAAGTCAAGGAGACGGTCCTATCAGTGACTGACAGCCTTCCCTCTATGACTGTGTGTATAGAGATAACTGTCAATCACTGATAGGACCGTCTCCTTGACTTCAAAGCCCAGAATGAGTAGGAATATAAATTTTTGAAATACAAGTTAAGTCTCATTCACACGTCTGTGTCCGTGCTTAAATCCGTGAAAAGGTGGTCAGTAATGCCTTCATGAAGATGTCCATGATGGATCCGTGTTAGGTCTGTGTGTCCGTTTTTTGCTGTCCGTGTGTCATCCGTGTTTCACTGACACAGTGTAGCTGAAAAATAATTTGCAAAGCATCTCTTCCTAATGATCTGTGAAACACGGATGAAACACAGATGGCATCCGTGTTGCATCCAAGGTTGTCACTGGCCCATAGACTATAATGAATGTGATTGATCCATGAACACGGACAAAATAGAGCATGCATCCATGCTAAAAACATGGACCCACGGACCGTGGCAAAAAAATGATATCTGAATACACACATTAAAATGAATGAGTATGTGTGCTGTCCGTGGAGAACACGTACCGCACAAATATGGGGAACACTGACGTGTGAATAAGGCTTTATTCTGAATCTTTTCCCATATAACTATATATTAATCTCCTCAGCTCCTCCTGCTTAATAACATACTGCCTATAGTTCAAACACCATGTTCAACCTGATAGGGTCCCTTTAATAATAGTCTCATTATTTGCTGGATGATAGGACATTCACTGTGGTAGTAATCATACCAATAGCAATAATGAAACATGTACGCGTACACGTCCACGACATTTAATAGTTAAAATTATCTTTAGACAAAGCATGCTCCTGAAATCCTCTACCTGTCAAAGTTTCATATTCTTACAAGATCGAATCAATTTGTCCTATAGGGAATGGAAACTTGTCATCTTTGTGAGAATACTCACCTCATCACAGACTTTTAGACATGCCTAAATTCTTATTGCTATTGCCACAAAATAACCTTCATGACAGGTCCAGGCTTTCAGACTGTAAAACAAGTGCAGAGTCACTTCTCAGACACTTTCTAGAATCTGGAGGAACACAAACACCTGCGTGATTCTTATAGCAGATGTTAATCCCCAACTTCTAACAATGAGCTTATTTCAAGACTCCATTTGTTGTTTCAGAAAATGATCAACCGTTAAATTACCAGAGCATCGTAATTGTTAACTATTGCCACGTAAAAACATTCACGCAGTCAGAGGTAGAGCTTATTGTATGGAATAGTAGATAATGCACGTTCGCCGCAGAGGTCAAAACTAAAATTTACTACAATAAACGGAATTCTATCTGAAGAGCCCGTTCACATGGTGGAATTTTCTCGTAAAGTTTGGACATGGACACCGCCTGAAAATTCCACCGGCGACCACATGGTGTCTACTAAGGGCTAAGGTACATTCACATGGGACATATTTTGGTGCAGAAAATCCACCTCAGATTTTGCGGCAGATCAAAATCAGCATAGAATCCATGGTTATTCATCAAAGGACATGCAGATTTTGACACTGATTTCTGTGGAATTCCGCAACATAAATTGACAGATGATGACATTTTCCGCAATCTCCCTTTCCTTGCTGCTGCTGCATACACTTTGAATGTACTTTGTGCCCCAGGACGAGCATTCTCGTCTGTGGTCCTTGCCCTCCCCCAATTGCAGTGACGTGATCAGCCGGACCCCTGCTGCATCCACCAGCATTGGTAATAACTCCGATGCCAGTGGAATAACCCCTCATGTGCCATGGTCAGAGCTGACCGCGGCATATGGGAGGTTCCTGCTCCCTCTTCTAATCCATTGGGTCCCCGTGCTGTGGTGACGGGGACCCGATGGTTGACATGGCAGCCCCAAGCCTTTCAAAGGCCTTGGGGCCTGGCATGTACGGAGGCCTATGAGGCCCAGCCGCCAGGCTGGGTCTCATAGGCAAACTATCAGTGTAATACACTGTGTAATACACTGATAGTCAATGCAGTACAATACAGATGTATTGTGCTGCATTGAAACAGGGATCAGACAATGTAATGTTGAAGTCCCATAGTGGGACAAAAAAAAAAAGTGAAATAAAAGTGTTTTTAACAATAAAAAATATTAGTTTCAAGTAAAAAAAAATGCCCTTTTCCAATAAAAAAAAAATAGACATATAAAATTGGAAAAAAAATAGAAAAGACAAAAAAAACAGACATATTCGGTATTGCCGTGTCGGTAACAACCTGCTCTATAAAAATATCACATGATCCACCCCGTCTGGTCAACACTATAAAAATAAATAAATAAAAACTGTGCCAAAAAAGCCATTAATACTAATCAAACCGTCATCTTGTCCCGCAAAAAATTAGACCCTACATAAGACAATCACCCAAAAAAAGAAAAAGATACTGCTTTCTGAAAATGGAGACACAAAAAAATAATTTTCTTGTTTCAAAAATGCTCCTATTGTGTAAAACCAAAATATATTTGAAAAACAGACACATTAGGTATCACCACATCTGTAACAACCTGTTCTATAAAATTATCCTATGATCTAACCTGTCTGGTGAACACTGTAAAAAAATAAAATAAAAAAAAAAACATGCCAAAAAAGCTATTTTTTATCACCTTACATCATAAAAAGTCCAATACCAAGCAATCAAAAATTCATATGGGCCCCAAAATGGTACAAATGAAATTGTCATCTCATCCCGCAAAAAATGAGACCCTAACTAAGATAATTACCCAAAAAATAAAAAAGATATGGCTTTCAGAAAATGGAGTCATAAAAACATGATTGTTTTTTTTTCAAAAATGGTTTTAGGCTACATGCACACGACCGTGACGTTTTTTTGTGGTCCGCAAACCGCGGATCCGCAAAGAAAGGAAGACTCCCGTGTGCCTTCCGCAATTTGCAGGATTGGGCGGCCCATTATAGACATGCCTATTCTTGTCCGCAAAACGGACAAGGATAGGACATGCTATATTTTTTTGCATGAGGCCTTATTGTGTAAAACCAAAATAAATAGAAAAAAATAGACAAATTAGGTATCTCTGTGTCTGTAACAACCTGCTCTATAAAAATATCACATGATTTACCTTGTCAGGTGAAAATCGTAAAGAAATTAAATAAATAAAACCATACCAAAAATGTTTTACCTTTCCTCACAAAAAGCATATAGAGCAATCAAAAGTCATATTTACCACAACATAGTACCATTAAAAGTGTCACTTTATCCTATTATTTCCTAAATGGGATCACTTTTTTGGAGGTTCTACTCTAGGGGTGCATCAGGAGGTGTTTAACAGTCATATGGAAACTTAAAATTATCCCTGTGAAATCTGCCTTCCAAAATCCATATGGTGCCCCTTTCCTTCTGCACCATGCCCTGTGCACATACAGCAGTGTACGATCACGTGTTGTGTTTCTGCAAACTGCAGAATCGATGTAATAAATATTGAGTTTTATTTGGCTATTAACCCTTGATGTTTTACAGCAAAAAAAGAATTAAAATGGAGAATCTGCCAAAAAAGTTAAATTTAAAAATATCATCTCCTTTTTCCTTTCATTCTTTTGGAACACCTAAAGGGTTAACAAAGTTTGCAAAATCAGTTTTGAAGAACTTGAGGGGTGTAGTTTCTACAATGGGGTCATTTATGGGTGGTTTCCATTATGTAAGCCCCACAAAGTGACTTCATAACTGAAGTGGTCCTTAAAAAAGTGGGTTTTGGTAATTTTCTTAAAATAATTTTCTTAAACTAAGCCTTATAAAATCCTAAAAAATAAAATTACATTTACAAAATGATGCAAACATGAAAGTGGACATATGGGAAATGTAAAGTAATAACTCTTTTATGATTTATCACTATCTGCCTTAAAAGCAGCAAAATAAAAAAAGTAGAAAATTTCAACTTTTTCCAAATTTTCTGCTAATTTTTAATTTTTTTAATAAATAAGGTGAATTATATCGACTAAATTTTTTCACTATCATGAAGTACAATGTATCGCGAGAAAAGAATCTCAGAATGGTTTGGATAAGTAAAAGGATTTCTAAGTTATTACCACATAAAGTGACACATGTCAAAAAATGTCCTGGTCCTTAACCTCTTAGGGACCCATGACGTATTGGTACGGCATGGTTCCCGAGTCTTTAAGGACCCATGACGTACCGGTACGTCATGTGTTGTTCCGATCACTGCCGCACGGCGGGCGGTGATCGGAACAAGGTGCCTGCTCAAATCATTGAGCAGGCACCTCGGCTAAATGAGCCCCCCATGTCGGCGATCGCCGCAAACCGCAGGTCAATTCAGACCTGCGGTTTGTGGCTTTTACCTGGTGCGGCGGCGGTGGTCGGCGGTGCCATCGGGTCCCCATGGGGCTGTGGGGGGGAACCGATGGCATGGAAGGCAGCGCGATGCCTAAGAAAGGCATCGCGCTGCCTTCCGGTGAAGAGCCTATGAGATCCAGCCCCCTGGATCTCACAGGCCGGAAGCTGTATGAGTAATACACACTGTATTACTCATACAGCCAATGCATTCCAATACAGAAGTATTGGAATGCATTGTAAAGGATTAGACCCCCAAAAGTTCAAGTCCCAAAGTGGGAAAAAAAATAAAGTGAAAAAAAAGTTGAAAAAATTTAGTTTTCCCCCCAAAAAAATTAAAGTTTCAAGTAAAAATAAACAAAAACGTAATTTTCCCCAAATAAAGTAAAAAAAAATTGGTAAAAAACTAGAAGGGAAAAAAAAGTATACATATTAGGTATCGCCGTGTCCGTATCAACCGGCTCTATAAACCTATCACATGACCTAACCCCTCAGATGAACACCGTAAATAATAAAAAATAAAAACTGTGCTAAATAAACCATTTTTTTGTCACCTTACATCACAAAAAGTACAACATCGATCAAAAAGGCGTTTGACCACCAAAATAGTACAAATCTAAACGTCACCTTATCTCGCAAAAAATGAGCCCCTACCTGAGACAATCTATGGCTCAGAATATGGAGACACTAAAACATAATTTTTTTGTTTTAAAAAAGCTGTTATTGTGTAAAACTTACATAAATAAAAAAAAGTATACATATTTGGTATCGCGATGTTCGTATCGACCAGCTCTATAAAAATATCACATGACCTAACCCCTCATATGAAAACCGTAAAAAATAAAAAAATAAAAATAAATAAACCATTTTTTGTCACCTTACATCACAAAAAGTGTAATAGCAAGCGATCAAAAAGTCACATGCACCCCAAAATAGTGCCAATCAAACCGTCATCTCATCCACAAAAAAATAAGACCCTACCTAAGATATTCGCCCAAAAACTGAAAAAACTATGGCTCTAAGAATATGGAGACACTAAAACATGATTTTTTTTTTGTTTCAAAAATGATATTATTGTGTAAAACTTACATAAATAAAAAAAAGTATACATATTAGGTATCGCCGCATCCGTGACAACCTGGTCTATAAAAATATCACATGATCTAACCTGTCAGATGAATGTTGTAAATAACAAAAAATAAAAACGGTACCAAAACTATGGTTGTTATCTTGCCTCACAAAAAGTGTAATATAGAGCAACCAAAAATCATATGTACCCTAAACTAGTACCAACAATACTGCCACCCTATCCCGTAGTTTCTAAAATGGGGCCACTTTTTTGCAGTTTCTACTCTAGGGGTGCATCAGGGGGGCTTCAAATGGGACATGGTGTCAAAAAAAACGGTCCAGCAAAATCTGCCTTCCAAAAACCGTATGGCATTCCTTTCCTTCTGCGCCCTGCCGTGTGCCCGTACAGCTGTTTACGACCACATATGGGGTGTTTCTGTAAACTACAGAATCAGAGCCATAAATATTGAGATTTGTTTGGCTGTTAACCCTTGCTTTGTTACTGGGAAAAATGGATTAAAATGGAAAATTTGCCAAAAAATTGAAATTCTGAAATTTCATCTCCATTTGCCAATAACTCTTGTGGAACACCTAAAGGGTTAACGACATTTTTAAAATCTGTTTTAAATACCTTGAGGGGTGTAGTTTCTTAGATGGGGTCACTTTTATAGAGTTTCTAATCTAGGGTTGCATCAGGGGGGCTTCAAATGGGACATGGTGTCAAAAGAACCAGTCCAGCAAAATTTGCCTTCCAAAAACCGTATGGCATTCCTTTCCTTCTGCGCCCTGCCGTGTGCCCGTACAGTAGTTTACGACCACATATGGGGTGTTTCTGTAAGCTACAGAATCAGGGCCATAAATATTGAGTTTGGTTTGGCTGTTAACCCTTGCTTTGTAACTGGAAAAAAATTATTAAATGAAAAATCTGCCAAAAAAAGGAAATTTTGAAATTATATCTCTATTTTCCATTAATTCTTGTGGAACACCTAAAGGGTTAACAAAGGATGTAAAATCAGTTTTGAATACCTTGAGGGGTGTAGTTTATAGAATGGGGTCATTTTTGGGTGGTTTCTGTAACGGAACGCCTAGCACCCCGACCGGGTACCTTCGTTGATAGATGCTCCTAGTGCTTCCAGAGGACTCCAAGCACTCCACTTGACACCGTACGCACTGCAGACCCCACGAACCGCCGAAGCTTTGTTGAGGTCTCACCGTCTCCTACCCACCCTGGACCTACGACAAGGCTCCAGTGGGTGAACCTCTCCTAAATCCAGAGAGCTAGTAGTAAAGCCAGGGGAGTATAGCAAATCTTCAGCGTATAGCAATCCCCCAGTGTTGATCAGTTACCCAAACACCAGCCTCAACATGATAAAGGATAAAACAGGCACTCTTTATTGAGGGCTACCCGCCCGTATTTATGCAGGTCCCCATCTGGTGGACACGCCCCTAAGGGACCAGAAGGAAGACTGTGACACAGGACAGATATCCAGCAATTCAGGATACACAGACACAATACATCCCCACAATGCATCACGGTTTCCCCCTCTCTGCCCTGGAGACACCCGAGGAGTAATTCAATTATCTCTCAAGACAAAGGGAAATCGCCAATTTAAACATGCAATGTCAGAACCCTTACAGTAAACACAGACATTTAACATATCCCCAGATAGCTCAAGTCTGAGTGCATATTATTAGGTGAATGGCACTCAGACTACACGAATACAATAAAATTAGCTATCTGGGTACCCTCACATAACATAAAATACAATTCCAAAGACAGATTTAAGCTGTGCGGCCGGTCTGTCTTCTCCTTTAAAGTTAGTATGGGCCATAATCCTGAGGCAAGAGGCTGGTAACCAGGCCCCTCCGAAACCCAGTGGCGAGGTTGGTTTCGCCACAGTTTCTATTATGTAAGCCTCGCAAAGTGACTTCAGACCCGAACTGGTCCCTAAAAATTTGGTTTTTGAAAATTTCTGAAAAAATTCAAGATTTGCTTCTAAAATTCTAAGCCTTGTAACATCCCCAAAAAATAAAATATCATTCCCAAAATGATCCAAACATGAAGTAGACATATGGGGAATGTAAAGTAATAACTATTTTTGGAGGTATTACTATGTATTATAGAAGTAGAGAAATTGAAACTTGGAAATTTGCAATTTTTTACAAATTTTTGGTAAATTTGGTATTTTTTTATAAATAAAAATGATTTTTTTTAACTTAATTTTACCATTGTCATGAAGTACAATTTGTGACGAAAAAACTATCTCAGAATAGCCTGGATAAGTCAAAGCGTTTTAAAGTTATCAGCACTTAAAGTAACACTGGTCAGATTTGCAAACATAGGTCACCACTAGACAGAAATGACTTAATTTACTTGTATTGTGCAATTAGTGTATAGAAATCTATATTTCCATGTCATAGTCCAGTAGGGAGCATGCAATACAATATGCTTGCTTTAACCTTAACTTGCTCTTTTTCGGGCTGGTGGCTGAATCATACTTTTGAGTCTATAAATTTAATGGAGCAAAGAACTATTATTTTATGTAGCATATATTCATGGTAGTAAACAGCTATGTTTTATATGGTTCTGCTTACAGTTATTTTATATAGATTGTCTGGAATTGACTTCACTGGATAAGAACAAGACTTCTCGCTTCTGCCGATCCTCGAGTAGGTTTTGTCTCGGATTGTCAGACGAATGCAGAACAATGTGAATCGTTCTGGATGATATGCAATTACTACTGTACATGCTTTTGTTAGTATTGGCTAAACAAAAAAAGAAAGCTATCCCTTATATGACCAAAGCAGGGCGCACAGTCAGGCCTTCTGTGCACGGCAGCGTATGCTTCCACTAGATTAGTAAACAGCCTGAAATAACATATTTGCCAGGATCACATAAATCATGCAATAAACTGTTTGTTGCTGAAACTGTCCAGATTGATGAAGTGACCTATCCTCCATAAGTAAATCATTTCTGCAGAAAGCAACACTTCAGAGCATGTCTAGTTCCCCCACTACTTTCCTACAAGCCTTGTTCTTCATCAGAAGCTGTTTACCCTTTGCTGTCCAGACAAAGCAAACTTTGAAGATTCATTGGAGCTGGGAGCACGGTGAGGAGATGACACCTTATAAGTTATGTGCCTGTGCGCCCAACACAACCTGCTTTTCCCTTAAGGTAGGTTCACACAAATTTTTTGGGGAGAAGGTTTAGAGACAGATTTTCCTGCTGGTTTTTAAGCCAGAAGTGGATCCAAAAGGAATCAGAAGTATAAAGGAAGGACTTATATACTTCTGTCCTGCTAGATCCACTTCTGGCTTTGGCTGAAAAAACTGCCGGAAAATCTGCCTCAAAGCCCTCTCCAATATGCAAATGTATTAAATGTGTTCTGCAGGTTAAATGTTGCATTTAATGGGTAGAGTAGAGACTTTTTTTTACCAGATGTAGATTTTCTAGCTCTGTAACCCATCATTGGTTAATAAAGAGGAATGTATAAAGTATAATACACAAATATAAAATAACACTATTTTAACTATGTTTTTAGGGAAAGCGTGTTTGTTTTTTAATTTGCAGATTTTGTTTTCGTTCTCTATGTCAGTTTACACAAAAAACTGAAATGTCATAGTTTTCACTCTGACCACAATGGTAGTAGTAATAGCTATTAGGTAGCTTAGTTTTCACCCATGCTGTGCAGGCTAGGATGCTGGGAGGGATTACAATGACTGAGGACAGCTCTATTGTTCTACAGAGAGCTCAACTGACACCATGACCAGACTATACAGCTTTACAGAGGTAAATACTTTTTAAAATAAATATATATGCTCAGGAGGTGTATACTACAGGGTGGCCCACAAAAAAAGTAGCCCGCCTCCAATATCTCCAGATTAAACTGTCTAATAGTAAATCTGTATTAGTTGTCCATAACAACCAATCGGAGCTCAGCTTTTATTTTTTCAGAGCCCTGCAGGAACTGAACGCTGAGCTCTGATTGGTTGCTATCGGCAACTATGACTGATTTATTATTACGTTTTAAGTGGCCTATTATATCAGAAAGATGGGTTTCTCCCTGGAACAGCAAATAGTGATTGTGGAAGGCTCTGTGCAAAGCAGATCAATTAAGAAAACGCAAGAGACCTTTTAAGACAAGAACCCAGAACAAAACCACCAGCTAAACATTGTATTCAGGGTCTGGTTTGGAAATGACATCAAACTGGCTCTGTTACAAACATGAAGAAACCGAGGCCTCCATTGATCAGGGCGACTGAAGTTGTGCATGAAATTCAGCAACGGATTGCAAGTAGTCCCCAAAAATCGACTCGAAGACTGTCTCACAGGGGTGTTGCTAAGTTAAAACATTCAGGGCCGGGGCCTGGGACAAAACATGTACTGCTTGCCAGATAGATACAACTGTATTGCCATCCTCAGGACGGCAATACAATTGAATCTAATGCCCTGCAAGAGCTGAAGGACCTGTGATGACATCACAGTCCATGTGATCAGTTCTTAATGCAGTAGCTGAAAAGGACCTGCGATGATGTCACCATCATGTGACCAGTGCAAGAGAGGACGGACAGCAGTGAAGAGAAGTCCTGGGAAGAAGCTGAGGTGATGTCTGCTACATGAGGAGAGGTAAGTAATGGGAGAGGCAGAGCAATGCTGGGAGTTGTAGTTATTTTACTGGGACTGTATGTTAGGCCTGAAGGGAGGGAAGTTATTTACATTTTACAGTGGGGTGGAGTGATGCTATTTACATGGGACTGAAAGTTGAGGGGGTGATGTTATTTACATGGGAATGCATGTTGGAGGTGGCTGGGGCACGGTGATGTTATTTACATGGGACTATATGTTGAATGCAGCTGTGGGAGGGAGGGATATTATTTACATGGGACTGAATGTTGAGGGGTAATGTTATTTACATGGGACTGCATGTTGAAGGTGTCTGGCGGAGTGATGTTATTTACATGGGACAGAATATTAAGGGGGTGATGGGACTGTATATTGACGGTGGCTGGGGAGGGGGTGATGTTATTTACATGGGACTATATGTTGAAGGTGGCTGAGGTGGGGGTGATGTTCTTTACATGGGACTGTATGTTGAAGGCAGCCGGGGATAAGGTGATGTTATTTACATGGGACTGTATTTTGGACGGGGCTGTAGATATAGCGGGATGTTATTTGCATGGGACTGTATATTGGAGGGGGCTGGAGAGATGGTGTGATGGTATTTACATGGGACTGTATGGCAGAGGGAGGGAAATAATGTTACTTACATGGGACTGTATGGTGGAGGGGCTGAGGAATTATAATTTCTGAGGATGCTGAACTGAGGAATATAAATACTGGGGGGACTGTAGGGGCATTATAACAGTAGGGGGCAATATAAATACTGGGGGCACTTATAGGGACATTATAACAGTAGGGGGTGATATAAATACTGGGGCACTTCAGAGAGAGCATTATAACAGTAGGGGGCAATATAAATACTGGGGGCACTGGGGGCATTTTAAATCCAGGTGACTTTAGACATTCTTATTACTACTGGGGGCTCTATAGGAGGGACTTATAGATCTGCATTATTTCTACTAAGAGCACTATGGGGGGTCTGCAGAGAGCTTTATTACCACTGGGGGAACAATAGGGGGCGTTATTTCTACTGGAGGCTCTGTAAGGGCATTATTAATACTGGAGGGCTCTTCTACTAATGGAGGCACTCTTGGGGAGCACTATCACAGTTGGGGGCACTGTAGGGTGCAGTATTACTAATGAGGGCATTCTAAAAGGGAATTACTATTGGTGGGACTATGAGGAGCACTATTACTATGGAGAAGATTATCTGTATGGCACTCATTTTTCTTCAGGATAGTATTTGGGGGTACAGAAAAGTGAGGAAGCTAAGATGTCTGTGTGTTACACTCTGCAGAGACGGGTGGCTGAGAGAATTTGTCCGGACTGAATGGAGAAGACGATGACAGAGAAAATCTACATCAGAGGAGGCGTCACCTGGGAGGCACTGAATGTGAGAGGTACGTGCTGCTGTATAGCAAGTACAGTAAAATGTCTTCAGTGCTAGTGTTTGCAGGGGGAGGGGGGCGGTTGGTAGACTTATAGAATTGGGCCATATGCATTGGGGCTTGGGCCCTAGATCTTTTGAGACCCTAGTAACGCCCCTGCTGTCTCTGCAAGTTGGTCTATTACGTACGATGTGTCAGCGAGTGCTGAAATCTCTGAACCTGAAACCCTAGTGAATAACATACTATCCAGACTCGGACTGGCCCACAGGGGTACAGGTGAATCCCCCGGTGGGCTTCTGAGCAAGGTGGGCCCCTAGTCTCCCACCCCCTGTACAAGTAGCACATAACACAGTAGGCTTACTGCACTACATACTGTACATATATTCAATGTACAGCACCTCAACCAGCCACATATATACACTGAACAAAAATATAAACGCAACACTTTCGGTTTCGCTCATATTTTGCATGAGCTGAACTCAAAGATCTCAAACATTTTCTACATACACAAAAGACCCATTACTCTCAAATATTGTTCACAAATCTGTCTAAAACTGTGTTAATGAGCACTTCTCCTTTGCCGAGATAATCCATCCCACCTCACAGGTGTGGCATGTCAAGGTGCTGATTAGACAGCATAAATATTGCACAGGGGGGGTGTCAGAAAACCAGTCTGTATCTGTTTTTGCTACCATTTGCCTCACGCAGTGCAACACATCTCCGTCGCATAGAGTTGATCAGGTTGTTGATTGTGGCCCATGGGATGTTGGTCCACTCCTCTTTAATAGCTGTGCAAAGTTGCAGAATATTGGCAGGAACTGGAACACGCTGTTGTATACGCCGATCTAGAGCATCCCAAACATGCGCAATGGGTGACATGTCCGGTGAGAATGCTGGCCATGCAAGAACTTGTATATTTTCAGCTTCCAGGAATTGTGTACAGATCCTTGCAATATGGGGCCGTGCATTATCATGCTGCAACATGAGGTGATGACCGTGGATGAATGGCACAACAATGGGCCTCAGGATCTCATCACGGTATCTCTGTGCATTCAAAATGCCATCAAGAAAATGCACCTGTGTTCGTTGTCCATAACATACGCCTGCCCGTACCGTAACCCCACCGCCACAATGGGCCACTTGATCCACAATGTTGACGTCAACCGCTCACCCACACGACGCCACACACGCTGTCTGCCATCTGCCCTGAACAGTGAAAACCGGGACTCATCCGTGAACAGAACGCCTCAGCAAAGTGCCAGACGCCATCGAATGTGAGCATTTGCCCACTGAAGTCGGTTACGACGACAAACTGCAGTCAGGTCCAGACCCCAATGAGGACGACAAGCATGCAGATGAGCTTCCCTGAGACGGTTTCTGACAGTTTGTGCAGAAATTCTTTGGTTATGCAAATCGATTGTTGCTGCAGCTGCTCGGGTGGCTGGTCTCAGACGATCATTGCGGTGGACATGCTGGATGTGGAGGTCCTGAGCTGGTGTGGTTACACGTGGTCTGCGGTTGTGAGGCCGGTTAGATGTACTGCCAAATTCTCTGAAACGCCTTTGGAGACGGCTTATCGTAGAGAAATGAACATTCATTGCACAGGCAACAGCTCTGGTAGACATTCCTGCAGTCAGCATGCCAATTGCACGCTCCCTCAAATGTTGCGACATGTGTGGCATTGTGCTGTGTGATCAAACTGCACATTTCAGAGTGGGCTTTTATTGTGGGATGTCTAAGGCACCCCTGTGCAATATTTATGCTGTCTAATCAGCACCTTGATATGCCACACCTGTGAGGTGGGATGGATTATCTCGGCAAAGGAGAAGTGCTCACTAACACAGATTTAGACAGATTTGTGAACAATATTTGAGAGTAATGGGTCTTTTGTGTATGTAGAAAATGTTTGAGATCTTTGAGTTCAGCTCATGCAAAATGGGAGCAAAACCGAAAGTGTTGCATTTATATTTTTGTTCAGTGTAAATGGTCAGGTGCTGTACAGCCCTGGGATTAAAGCTCCTGTTCCTATAATCTAGCAGGAGCAGGACAGGTCCCGGCTGTAAGACACAGCAGGGACCCTGAGGAGAAGACAGGAGCGGTGTATCACTGCCCATGCCTTCCCCCGTGCCGGCAGCAGAGCAGTACCTAAGCACAGGGGGGAGAGCAGGAAGCCGCCGAGCCGCTTCCTCTGTTAGTCCCGGTGGTCACGTTACCGTTGGGTGTCTGGGGCAGGAGCAGAGCAGCAGGGTCTAAGGAGACCCTGATCAGGTACATATGTACTTAAAATCTGTAGTAATAGATCACTTTTAGTAACCCCAATTAGTGCATAAAGGTGTAATAGTAATCACTCCTATTACCCAGGCTTTACTCTTCCCTATTGGTCCCTGCTCTCTCCCTATAGTGTGGATCTATCCTTTCCCTACATTATGAATAATCTTTCCCTGAACAGCTCAATAGTTTTTTTTTTGTGAATAAATTGTTTCCTAAACATTGTCCCTAGTGCCTGTAACGTCTCTCCCTGAACTAAGTTCACTGTAAAATGGCGGAGACCAGGCATGAGGAGGCTTGTTATAGTGCTGTGACATCACAGGGGCTGGCTATCTGCTGATTGGCTGTCTATATAGCATTGTGGGTGATCCCTCGTTCCCAGAGTTCTTAGCTCCATGTTCTAACACATGCAGCAGCCATTTTAGAAAAAAAATGGATTCCTTCCAAAACGAGAGGAAATTCAACTTCGGGACAAATCAAATTTTTCCTGAAATTCGGATGGAATTCTACTTCGTCAACTTCGGTTCTCTCACCTCTAGTCTCATCCCTCACCTACACCCACCTATGAGAACCGCTGCAAGCCAGAGCCAGGAGTCAGGACACTCCTGCTTCAGACTCCCTGCCAGTTTTGGTAAGTCTGATTCCCTGGACTGTGCCCCCTAAAAATAAACTGTTAGTGGCACAGTACAAAGGTATAAGGGGATACAACTGTACTATGCCTCCTAACCTTTACTATGCCCCCTTATACCTTATAATGTGCCTCCTACCGTATACTATGCCCTCTTATACCCTGCATTGTGTCCCCTTACCATAACCTGTACTGGGCCCTCTAATACTCTATACTGTGCCCTCTTATACCCAGATATCCAGTCACTGTATGGTGGCGTCATCCAGTCACTGTATGGTGGTGTGATCCAGTGTCACGGACATACGGACGTCCCGACAACAGTGAGTGGCAGGAGTTCTGTGAGACTGGCAACACGTGGTTTGATCTGACAGGTTTTCCTTGTGTATCAATAGGCGTCAGTGTTGTTTCTGGTAATGGCCACACCTCTTGCCTCCAGGTGTTGCTAATGTGGTAATTTAACCTTCCTTATTTATAGTTCCTTCTCCCACAATGCTGTGCGGTTTATAGCTTCTGTGCCTGTGGATAGTTTGTGGTTGGATGTCAGCTGAGTTCTTGGTGCTTCTATAGCCCCTTTGAAGTTAAGTCTTTCCTTTCCCTTTTGTATTTTGTTTGGGTTCTGTGTGTTCCCTATTATTTGTATTAGGCCTGAAGTAGACTGCTGTTCGTCCTTCCTTTTGGAGGAACAGATAGTCTCGGCCCTGCCATTAGAACCAGGGTCCTATTGGGCTAGATAGGATTCTAGGTATTCCTGCATATAAACTCACCTACGTTTGGGGTCTGTTCATACTGGTAGTCAGTCAGGATTTTGGTTAGGGTTTTCACTAGGAGGTGTCCATCATTCTTCCCTAGTTCTGAGGCCTAATTGCCTGTTCCTCCCTTCCCTTCTATGCTCGGTGTGGTGTTTCCCTCCGACACCGAAGCTTCACATTCAGTCACTGTATGGAGGCATTATCCAGTGACTGTATGGCGGCATTATCCGGTCACTGTATGGAGGTGTTATGCAGTCACTGTATGGAGGTGTTATCCAGTCACTGTATAGCAGTGTTATGCAGTATGGTGGTGCTATCCTGTCACTGTATGGTGGTGTTATCCGGTCACTGAATGGTGGTGTTATCCGGTCACTGCTTGTTGGTGTTATCCAATCACTGTATGGCGGTGTTATCCAGTCACTGTATGACAGTCTTATTGGGTCACTGTATGGCAGTGTTATTATTTGATTGTAGGGCTAATATATTTACAGTATATACTGTAGATTTCAGTATATTATGCTGTAGTGTGGCTTGTATTTCCCCTTAGTGTAAATGATCCTTATAGAACACAGTCCACACCACTGACCACCAGGCCTAGGCTGTGCTCTTCCAGCCATCTGTACTATAGCAGCAACCTCCCTTCTCTGCCATGTTGCTCCGTATTGTACTAGTGCTTATTTTGACACACTTAAGCTGGATTCACATCACCTTTTTGCCAGGCATTTAACATATACAAAAAACATATACATTAACAGATGCCTCGGACTGATATAATACAGTGGCATATAAAGGATTCCATTGTAAGGATTCAATTTTTTGCCGGACTCTGCAGGATACAAAAAAATGGAGTCAAAAAAATTCATTTTTACTTATAAAAAATACCAGAAATTTGGACAAATTTGCAAATTTCCAAGTTTTAATTTCTATACTTCAATAATGCATAGTAATACCTACAAAAATAGTTATTAATTTACATATGTCTACTTCATGTTAGGATCATTTTGGGAATGCCATTTTATTTTTTGGGGATGTTACAAGGCTTAGAAGTTTAGAAGCAAATCTTAAAATTTTTCAGAAATTTTCCAAAACCGACTTTTTAAGGAGCAGTTCAGGTCTGAAGTCACTTTATGAGGCTTATATAATAGGAACCACACAAAAATTACCCCATTCTAGAAACTACACCCCTCAAGGTATTCAAAACTGATTTTACAAACTTTGTTAACCCTTTAGGTGTTCCACAAGAGTTAATGGCAAATGGAGATAACATTTCAGAATTTAAATTTATTAGCAAATTTTCCATTTTAATCTATTTTTTCCAGTAACAAAGCAAGGGTTAACAGCCAAACAAAACTCAATATTTATTGCCCTGATTTTTTAGTTTGCAGAAACACCCCATATGTTGTCCTAAACTGCTGTACGGGCACATGGCAGGGCACAGAAGGAAGGGAACGCCATATGGTTTTTGGAAGGCAGATTTTGCTTGACTGTTTTATTTACACCATGTCCCATTTGAAGCCCCCCTACAGTAGAAACTCCAAAAAAGTGACCCCATTTTGCAGGATGAGACGTCGTTTTAATTAGCACTATCTTGGGGTGCATATGACATTTTGGTCGCTTGCTATTACACTTTTTGTGATGTAAGGTAACAAAAATGGCTTTTGACACCATATTTATAAAATGTTTTTTGCTGTGTTCACCTGAGGGGTTAGGTCATGTGTTATTTTTATAGAAAAGGTTTTTACGGACGCGGCGATACCTAATATGTATACTTTTTTTTATTTATTTAAGTTTAACACAATAATATCATTTTTGAAAAAAAAAAATCATGTTTTAATGTCTCCAAAGTCTGAGAGCCATATTTTTTTATTTTTTTGGGTGCATGTCCTATGTAGGGGCTCATTTTTTGTGGAATGAGATGGCGGTTTGATTGGTACTATTTTGGAAGGCATATAGCATTTTAATCGCTTGCTATTGCACTTTTTGTGATGTGAGGTGACAAAAATGGCTTTTTTGACAGTTTTTTTTTGTTTTTTTTACGGTATTTACGGTATTTACCTGAGGGGTTAGGTCATGTGATATTTTTATAGAGCAGGTTCTTACGGACTCGGTGATACCTTATATGTATATATTTTTTTATTTATTTTACATTAACACAATAACAGCATTTTAGAAAAAAAAAATCTCCATAGTCTGAGAGCCATATTTTTTTACTTTTTTTTTAGATGAGGTGCCGATTTGATTGGTACTATTTTGGCATACATACGACTTTTTTGATCACTTTTATTACTTTATTTTTATTTCTTTATGTCGTTCGCCGTGCGGGGAAAGTAACATGACTGTTTCATAGATTAGGTCATTACGGACGCGGTGATATCAAACATGTGTAGTGCATTTTTTTTAAAAAAATTTTAATCAGTGATAAATGTGTTTTTTTATTTTTAAATTTTTTTTCACTTTTATTTACATTTTTTTGACCGAGACCCACTTGGTTCTTGAAGATCCAGTGGGTCTGATGTCTGTATAATACAATACAGTACACTATATAGTGTACTGTACTGTATTTTCACTTTATACTTAGTCTGATCAGACTTCTTTCTTTAGCAGAAGTCTGATCAGACTTAGCCTTACCATGGCAAGCCGGAAGCCTGTGAAGGCGTCCGGTTGCCATGGTAAGCATCACCCGCTGCCACAACATAGCAGCCGGTGATGGGGAAGGAGAGGGGCCACCTCCATCTGTAATCCCGTCAAGAATCAGGGGCTGAAACGGCACAGCAGCCCCCGATGGGAGAGGGAGGGAGCTCCCTGTTAACCCCTTCCATACAGCGGTCCATGCGGACCGCGGCATGAAAGGGTTTAAACGGCTAACAGCACAGATGTCAGCCATTTTAAGCAGAGTGTCAGCAATGTGCTGACACTCTGCTAAAACCGCTCGGCAATCCTGGAAATGATAGGGGGCAGGCGGGATGGTCGCGTGCCTGCCCGCCCGCACCACCAGCACCCCCGGGGGGTTAAAAATTAAAATATCTGTCATTTTGAAGTTTCTGATCCCCGCTGTCACGGACCGCGGGGATCAGAAACTTCCGAAAGCACTGCAAACCGCAGGTCTGAATTGACCTGCAGTTTGTAGTGATAGCCGATACGGGGGGGGGGTCACAGGACCCCCCTCGGCATTGTCACAGAGTGCCTGCTGAATGATTTCAGCAGGCACTCTGTTCCGATCACCGCCCGCCGCGTGGGGGTGATCGGAAATACACAGGGCGTACAGGTACGCCCTGGGTCCTTATGTACCGGGACATCAGTGCATACCTGTACGCCCTGTGTCCCCAAGAGGTTAAATATGCACAACTGCAATGCCAGGATGGTCATGAAGAGGGGGCCCCATACAAAAATTTGCTGTGGAGCCCAATCAGTTCTAGCTACGCCCTTGCCCTCTTGCCAGTGGAGCTGTATTTTTCCCTTTATAAGATGCAGTGTATCTTAAAAGGGAATACATTATGGAAGCGCTCACTAGTATGCAAGAGGCAGGGGAGTGAAGCACTGTGAACGCTGTACTTACCGCTACTCCTGCTTGCTCCTCCCGGGGCCTCAGGCATCAGAAAAGCTAGATTCGGCCCTGTGATCATCAGATCTGTTCTCTTGCAGAGTCTAATAAATTAGCATTGGAGTCTATTTATGACAAATTTGTGTTGTTCCTATGGAGCTCAGCCACAAGCAGGGTCTCCATAGGAACTTGGATGGATTTGACAGCCTCAGATTCTTCCGAGTGACCCAAGCTGCCCCAAAGAATGAAAAGTTCCACTAATCTCCACTAGGGGGAGCCATTCTAGCCGGGAAGCGCTGCAGATTTGACCACAACATCTGAAGGGTTAAATGTTATCGCCAATCACAGACATTAGCCCTGCGCCTCTGCTGTTTGAACTAGCAAAAACCCAGTGGTTATGATGACTCATGAGTGCAGCAAGCACCATATTTTAAAAAAATCCTAAATAATTAGAGCCACACAGATGACAATACAAGAATACATCTTTATTAAATCATCCAAAAAGGACATCATATACATAATCATAAGCAAAAATGATAAAATCTTGTGAAAAAGTGCTATGAAATAGAAGAAAGCCCTCCCACATAAACGGAAGTCAATAGGGTAAGTATGCTGCCCCCAATGGTGGCTGTAAATAACACAGTTTAACACGGGGTTCCAAATACAGTATATGCCAACAGGCTGAATCAGCCGTACATAGAAAATAATACCCCGATCCACCAATTAAACAGTATATTAAGCAGCCAGCAGTAGGGGAGACAATAAATATGCCACACCGCTAATATGCAATCAGTATATCAATACCATGATGTTATCATATGTTATAACATGTGTTCAATGGGAGATATGAAGCTGGCATTCCAGTGATGGAAATATCATAAATCCCAAGTGGGAGATACACATGGTGTTAGAACACACCATATAGTCAGCACAATCATCAATCTACCCCTGAAAAACATGCAGCAATACTGAAGCCATAGCAGGGCACACAAAAGATCAAAATATAACTATACGAACCAGTGTAAGGAGAGCCAAGACCCGACGTACGTTTCGCAGACACGCTTCTTCGGGGGGGGGGGGGTGTCTAACTGCATCTTTAAGCCACCTATATATACCCCTACTAATGATGCTATCAAGTTCATTAGCCCTCACATGTGGAGCGCATCAGCCATCACAGCATGATGAAAATCACACAATGTAACATCCTGGACCTGCCCACGGAACATCACATGACTCCCCTACATGATTGCAATGTGATCTGTGTGTAAGGAAAGTGCTAACCGGGACCTGCCCAAGGTGCGTCACATGACACCCTCACATGATCGCTCATGTGATCAATACTATCAGGAGACTATCCAAGAGGTGTCAGGTGACTCACCCACATGATCGCTTCATGTGATCTATATACAAAGAAGGTGCCAACCACAAGGTTGCCATGTTAACGTATTGCAAGTACACATATTATCTAATAGAGATTGTATAGATATCATGCAGCCTGCAGCACTACAAGGAAAGAGATAAAGACCTAAACTAATTGTTCAGATATATTCACTGTCGCTGCAGACATAGGTTTGTACAATGTGAAAAAAAAATTAATATGATTGATATAAAACACATATATATAACAGGATTATAATAATGGAACACTGTCTTATATAGAGACAATATGGACCGAAATAATAATTTCATTAAAATTGAGAATATCTACCCATTATGATGTCAGTCACAATCAGACATAAAATTGTGAAATAAGTACATTATATATACATATCAGTAAAAGTGAATAAAATACAGTAATATAATCATCTAGACCATGAATTAATAAACCAGTGTAATTGTATTGAGCATAAAATATTGTGTTCAATACAAGTAAACATAATATACACAAAAATAAATTAGAAAAAATAAATAAGTGTAACTAAATAAGTGAATGATAAGTGATACATGCAGAATGAGGTGACGTGCATTGTAATTGAATTGCCCAGTGATTAAGTGAAATGACTCAAACATAAAATTATTATAAACAACATACAGTCCTGATCAAAAGTTTAAGACCACTTGAAAAATGGCAAAAAATCATATTTAGCATGGCTAGATCTTAACAAGGTTCCAAGTAGAGCTTCAACATGCAACAAGAAGAAATGGGAGTGAGACAAAACATTTTTTGAGCATTCAATTTAATGAAAACAACGAATAAACTGAAACAGGCTGTTTTTCAGCTGATCAAAAGTTTAGGACCACACAAAAAAAAATAAACCCCCCCAAAACAGAAATCCAACTTCCAAACATGACTTCAGTAATGAGTAGCTCCACCGTTATTGTTTTATTGTTTATCACTTCAAAAATTTGTTTCGGCATGCTTGATGCAAGCGTTTTCATGAGGTGAGTGGGAACATTTCTCCAAGTAGTGAAGACGACCGCACGAAGGCCATCTACTGTCTGGAACTGTTGTCCATTTTTGTAAACTTCCCTTGCCATCCATCCCCAAAGGTTCTCAATTGGATTTAGATCAGGGGAACACGCAGGATGGGCCAAAAGAGTGATGTTATTCTCCTGGAAGAAGTCCCTTGTCCTGCGGGCATTGTGTACTGTAGCGTTGTCCTGTTGAAAAACCCAGTCGTTACCACATAGACGAGGGCCCTCAGTCATGAGGAATGCTCTCTGCAACATCTGGACATAGCCAGCGGCCGTTTGACGCCCCTGCACTTCCTAAAGCTCCATTGTTCCACTGAAGGAAAAAGCACCCCAGACCATTATGGCGCCCCCTCCACTGTGGCGCGTAGAAAACATCTCAGGTGGGATCTGCTTGTCATGCCAGTAACGTTGGAAACTATCAGGACCATCAAGGTTAAATTTTTTCTCATCAGAGAATAAAACTTTCTTCCACCTTTGAATGTCCCATGTTTGGTGCTCTCTTGCAAAGTCCAAACATGCAGTTCTGTGGCATTCAAGGAGACAAGGTCTTTGAAGAAGTTTTTTGTTTTTGAAGCCCTTCAGTCTCAGATGCCGTCTGATGGTTATGGGGCTGCAGTCAGCACCAGTAAGGGCCTTAATTTGGGTCGGGGATCTTCCAGTGTCTTGACGGACAGCCAATTGGATCCTCCGGCTCAGTGCTGATGACATTTTTTTGGGCCTTCCACTTGACTTTTTTGTTCCATAACCCTCAGGATCATTTAAGAAATTCCAAATGACTGTCTTACTGCATCCCACCTCAGCAGCGATGGCGCGCTGTGAGAGACCCTGCTTATGCAGTTCAACAACCCGACCACGTTCAAAAAGGGAGAGTTTTTTTGCCTTTGCCATCACAACGTGTGACTACCTGACAGAAAATGACAATGAATTCACATCTTTGCACAGATTTGGCCTTTTAAAGGCATTTGGTCCTAAAATTTGGATCAGCTGAAAAACAGCCTGTTTCAGTTTAATCGTTATTTTCAATTAATTGAATGCTCAAAAAAATGTTTTGTCTCACTCTCATTTCTTCTTGTTGCATGTTGAAGCTCTACTTGGAACCTTGTTAAGATCCAACAATGTAAAATATGATTTTTTGCCATTTTTCAAGTGGTCTTAAACTTTTGATAAGGACTGTATGTCTAAAATGCCACAATAGAAGAATTGTTAAAAAAGAAAGTGTTATACATATATGCCACAATTATAAATATACACATAGGGAAAAGTCCACATATATTGTACGGTAGCTGGGGCATACAATGTTCACATACTATGTAAAAGTGATTGGGCACTCTGATATATGGAGTCACATATGGAGGTTGATCACTATCAAAAGTTTATTAATATCACACAATAGTATATACTCGCTGTTAAAAGGACCCTTGCAAGACCTAAAATATCACTGGCATATAGTAAAATACAAAAGTATAAAAAATGGTACAATCAATATAAAAATTATATATAAAATATGAATAATTGGTTTCCTCCTATATATTTTATATATAATTTTTATATTGATTGTACAATTTTTATACTTTTGTATTTTACTATATGCCAGTGATATTTTAGGTCCTGCAAGGGTCCTTTTAACAGCGAGTATATACTATTGTGTGATATTAATAAACTTTTGATAGTGATCAACCTCCATATGTGACTCCATATATCAGAGTGCCCAATCACTTTTACATATTTTGACTAACTTGGTGAATAGGGTGTTGCACTAGATTGGAGCACCTATACATCATCAACAAAAGGGTGAGCCTTCCTATACCTTTGCAATGTTCACATATTAACAGCAACAATATCTATGTATCTCATCCCAACAAATTCAAAAGATTACATCAACCATCCATCTTTCCTTATTTATCAAAAAAAAGCACCATATTGAAACAGACTACTTCTGCCCTATATGTATGGCGGTGGACATCTAAGGATTAATAGAGTAACTTTTCACAACATTGACCAATTTGAACATGTTTAGGTTATCACACTAAATCTCACAGTCAAATTCCACTCAACCCATAGAATATTTACAGTGGTGCTTGAAAGTTTGTGATTCCTTCAGAATTTTCTAAATGTCTGCATAAATTTGACACAATTTGATTTTCCTAAGTCCTGAAGTCCTAAAAGCAGATAAAGATAACCAAACCAAACAAATGAGTAATATTAGACTTGGTCTTTTATTTGTTTAGGAAAATGATCCAATATAACATATCTGTGATACACAAAAGTGTGTGAACCTTTGCTTACAGTATCTGGTGTGACCCCATTGTGCAGCAATAATTGCAACTAAACATATCTGTAATTGTTGATTAGTCCTGAACATTGACTTGGAGGAATTTTAGCCCATTCCTCTGTACAATACTGCTTCAACTCTGTTATGTTGGTGGGTTTCCTCCCATGAACTGCTCGCTTCAGGCCCTTCCACTATATTTCTATATGATTAAGATCAGGACAAAACTTTGATTTGTGTGCACACTTTCTTCCATACCTTTCTGTGCACAAAGCTCTAGTTCTTTCTTATTATAACCCTTTTCCAAAAACCTGTTTTGCATCATATTACTTTGTTCCTCATAGTCATCAATATTAGTGCAATTCATATACACTCTTTTAAACTGCCCCTTCTGAATGTTTCTAATCCAGGGTTTATAGTGGCAACTAGCAGTGAAAATATAAGCATTGGCATCTGTAGGTTTGAAGAATGTCTTAGTTTTTAGTTTGCCTTCTTCAGAAAAAATAGTCAGGTCTAAAAAAATCAACCGAATCATGGCCTACATTTCCTGTAAACCGCAAGTTCCAATCATTTACATTTATGTAACATAGAAAATCCTCCAAACCTTCAGGTTCTCCCTTCCATATTAACAAACAGTCATCTATATACCTTTTCCACACAATCAGTTCCCCGTTTTTATTTGATCTTCCCAATATAGGCTTTATGTATTTATCTTTCCATGAGGCCATAAACAATTAAGAATTCAGGAACATATACGAAATATAAAGAAGGGTTTAGAGACACATAGTGTCTATGCACACTTTAAAAAAATACATAATAAAAATCCAGGAGGTTTGTTTTTCATGGGGCTGGAGCAAGTTCGTAATAATTGGAGAGGTGGCGATCCATTGAATAGAATCAACAGATGAGATGTAGAATGGATCTATAAACGCAGCACTTTACAGTAAGTTACAGCCTGAGGGCTCAAATGTCAAATTCGACATAAAATTTTGTGTAGTGTACATGTAAAGTGTCGAGAAGTCAGTTCTATTCTATTTTTTTTCAGTTTATGTTTGCAAAAGTTATTTTCCTAGATGTGGACATTGGGATGTCAGTGCGGTGGTTTATTATTGAGGTCTATATAGGAAGGAAGGTAGGAAGAGACTGCGGCTTTTTCAGAAAGAGGAAGAATCGACGATCTATTTGTATTGAGGGGAGAAATTTATGGAAGATAAATAGAGAAGACTAATCATGTGACATTGAAAGGAGGAAAAATATAAAGTTTTATGAAATCAGAATTAGATTAAAGAAATGTTTTAATTTATTGTATTTTATGTGATATTGTGAGTTGATGGTTTTGTAATTAAAGAGCTTGAATGTTACTTGGAATGAATTATGTAAACATGCAAATTAGGGCTGTAGGAACGCCCATAATGTCTTGAAAAAGAAGCAATCTAGATGAGTCCACAGGTGCCCTTGACGAAGCGGAGGCGAAACCCGGAGCGGGTGTTTCATGAGAGGACGTGCACATTTTATATGCGTGTTGTTTTATGGATCTTGTGAGTACAATAAATCACGTTATTTAAACTCAGTTGAAGGTATTTCACTATGTTGGGCCGTCTCTTCTTTGATTGTTAGGAGATTTGAGCATCGACTTTAGTGGGAACCAAAACTGAGGAACTACATCGATAGATACCTTTTTGTCTCCCTCATTGTGAACTGCACTCAAGTTGAAGCAGCGCGGTTTTCTATATTGTATACACTGGTTATTTTTGATGGGTACCCACCTCACAAGAAAAACCACAGCGCAAAAGGACAATACTGATCTGGGGACTGTAACTTTTGTTGCAGAATATTGTTTGTGCTTTGTGTTTGTAAGTGTTTACATGTGACTGTTTTTCCTGTTTCTTGTTTGTTTTTGATAATTTTTATTTATACTTTGATAATCCAATTGATTGAAATTACCTGACTCTAATTTCACCTTCAAGTTATCTGTTAATTGTAAAGGTTCACATGTTTGCCACTCACTCTTGAATGTGATATTGAATCATTTTCAATAAATAATTTACCAAGCCAAATACTCTTCACTCATTTGTTTGATTTGGTTATCTTTATCGACTTTTAGATTTCAGGACATCATCAAAGGTCTTTCAGCTGCAGTTAATCAGAACTTTCATCTCCTTTCACTGCAGCTGGGAGACTAGATGGAGAGGGCTGTGTTTCTAACAGCTGCCTCCATTTCTCTCACTGTTCTCTCCTGCCTGCACTGATCACTAGAGATGTCGCGAACAGAAAATTTTCTGTTCGCGAACGGCGAACGCAAATTTACGCAAATGTTCGTGAACGGGCGAACTGGGCGAACCGCAATAGACTTCAATAGACAGGCGAATTTTAAAACCCACAGGGACTCTTTCTGGCCACAATAGTGATGGAAAAGTTGTTTCAAGGGGACTAACACCTGGACTGTGGCATGCCGGAGGGGGATCCATGGCAAAACTCACATGGAAAATTACGTAGTTGACGCAGAGTGTGGTAAATTGAATTCGCAATGCGATTAATATAACCTGCATTAATCGCATTACGAATTCAACTTAGATCTGAGTTCCTAATGGTTGTATTGCTAGAATATAACGAAGATTGAGAATATAGTGCTTTATTCGTCAATTCTAGCAATTCTAGCAATACAACCATTAGGAACTCAGATCTAAGTTGTAATCGCAATGCGATTAATACAGGTTATATTAATCGCATTGCGATTACAACTTAGATCTGAGTTCCTAATGGTTGTATTGCTAGAATTGACGAATATAACGAATATAGCACTATATTCTCAATCTTCGTTATATTCTAGCAATACAACCATTAGGAACCCAGCTCTAAGTTGAATTCGCAATGCGATTAATATAACCTGTATTAATCGCATTGCGATTACAACTTAGATCTGAGTTCCTAATGGTTGTATTGCTAGAATTGACGAATATAACGAATATAGCACTATATTCTCAATCTTCGTTTAATTCTAGCAATACAACCATTAGGAACCCAGCTCTAAGTTGAATTCCCAATGCGATTAATATACCCTGTATTAATCACATTGCGATTACAACTTAGTCAAATTTGTGACACTGCAGCTTCAGAATGAATCTAAGATGGATGCTGTCCTTGCTTTTTGATAGCAGGTGGGAGGGTCTGGGAGGCAGGGTGTGCTGATTGGCTGGAATGTATCTGCTGACTGTGAGGTACAGGGTCAAAGTTTGCTCAATGATGATGTATAGGGGGCGGACCGAACATCGCATATGTTCACCCGCCATGGCGAACGCGAACAAGCTATGTTCGCCGGGAACTGTTCGCCGGCGAATAGTTCGGGACATCTCTACTACACATATTGGTGTCAGTCAGGGACAGAGATAAATGTGCAGTCACATACCTCTCTCACTGATCTGGCAAAGCACTACTGGACCACCCTGAATGTGGACTATAAGATGCAGGCACATTTTAGCAAGATTTTTTTTCTTGATAATAAAAAGTGTGTCTTATAGTCCAACAATTTGGTAATTAGGTCAATTTGGGGATTCTCAGGCACCAAAAGCCAGGTGCAACTCCTGAATTTGATTTTAACCATCATAACTACTCTTTTGCATAGCCCCTTATAAAATTGACAGGATATTACCATAACAGTGTACCACCTTTATGGCAGTGGCAGCTGCATTCCTCTCATGGTAGTTACATAACAATACATAACAGTAACAGCCACGGTCCTTTATACAGCAACAACTATGTGCAATATAAATTAGACAGCTACAGGTCTACATAATCATGATAGAGACTGTCACAGTGACAGGAATTTTCACCATGATAAACATGCCCAAAATATGCCTCTACCAGGATGTCATTGACAGCTACATCCCCCATTATAGAGACAGCCAATGCCTTATGTAACAGTGATAGTCACAACATCAAATACCAGTAATAGCCTCTCCTCAATTAAAATTAACATGTAAATACCAATATGAATAAGCATGTAAATGCTGAATTGGAAGTAGAGATAAGCGAATTGCAGATTCAACCTTCCACCTGAATTTTTCAAAAAATTCTGATTGTATAGAATCTACATTTTGGCAACAGCTTTTCAGTGCATTTGAAGAACATTTGATTCTGGTCAAATTGATTTGGGTCCAAATCGAATAGGGCACCCAATTCAGCTAAAGACATGAATAGAATTTCTGGAAATTCGCTCATCACAAACTAGGAGGAATAGTGTTATCTTATGCATATGGACAACTAATTTGGCCACTGCGACCACTGTGCTGGTAGGTTGGGTACTGTGGCGCCTGTGGCCTGTGGTAGATTTAAACTTAAGGAGACAACCTTGTCGTGGTGAGTTGGCTTATGCTTTTTGATCAATATGAACTAATTCCTCATGTATAGCATGCAACCTAGAGGCCTGTATACTATTTATGAAGCTAAGAAGCAATGCTAATTATGCTGAGAAGCAGTTATAAGATCAAAGCATAGCGTGAGGATGTGCGATCCAGGTTCACTCTTTTTTTTGATAGTTCTTGAAAAGAGCTGAAAGTTTTTGTGTGTGTGCCTGGGTGTCTATGTGTGTGAGAAAGAGAAGAGGCCATGCATGTGTACTTTGTCTGTGAGACTGGGGGGTTGTTAGAATGTGCTTGGGACATCATGTATGGCAGTTAAAATTCAATTATCTGAACATTATGCCATTCATTTCTATGGGGGATTTTTTTGTTTTAAATGTAAATTTAGTAAAAATGACAAATCCGATCAACTCCAAAAATACCAAACCGAGATGTTCAAAATGCAGTTGAAAGGAGTCTGTACATTAAGCGGTTCAGGCTGAATTAATGGCAGAATTCTGCCATTAATTTCTATGGTGGATTTTTATTTTTCAGAATATGAGGAATTTCAATATAGTGCTTTTCAAGCACTATAACTACACTCAAAGGGCCTGATTTCGTAATGGCATAAACTTAGACTGTCTAGACCTGCACTGAATTTATCACAGTGGCGGATGATATATTTGGTACACTTTTGACAAATATTGATTAGTTTACTTTGAGACACTTTTTTTTTTCTAGACTTGTGACACAATTTTAGCACAAAACAGCACCTATTAGGCTACACCCCTTTCCCATGAAGACATCTACCCTTTCTGGCAATTCATAACCCTTTTTGTAACTAGGTGCACTTAAATTTATCTAAATGTGCCAAATTGTGCCACATTTTGGAGCAATTTCTGTTAAAGTCTAGCTGCACTCACCTTAGTAAATGTGGGTCAATGTACAGTATGTAATTTTTTTGCTAATACCTTTTTTGGTGCCATTTTGTTCTACAACTATTTATAAGAAAGACAGGAAGAATTATTACACAAGTTAAAATAATTAAAACCATTTTAAGTCTTCTAAATTTTAATATCTTTATAAATACTGTGCTATCCAATGTCGTGAAAAAAATGAAAGGAAGAATTTCTCAGTATAAAAGATTTACTATTTGCTATGCTTTAAATAAATTCCTCCAACACCTCCAGGCCATAGTTTTATAGCAGTATACACAAAAGAGCATAAATCTTCTTGAAAAAAAATCTATAAATACAACTCACCCTTCAACATTTTATGGAATTGTTTTGTAGGGAAATTAACAATTGGGGTAGATAGTTATAATGATTTACCTTTGTCTTCTGTTAAATCTAGATGATAATAAGTCTTTAGGTTATTGAACAGTACACCAGGGCAGAACATACCCTAGGCATACAGAAATAGCTAATTGATAATTCCTAATCTGCTGTAGACATCAAGTTGAATATAAGACTTGTTGTCAAAGTAATACAAGAGGCAGAGGACTATAGTAGCACAAAAGTTATTATCTACTCTTCAAAAATTATTCTTATTTAATTTGACAATGATCCTTGCAAGAAAAATAAAACGTTTTATGGGAAAAAATGGAAAGTGTTTCTTTGTTTTCCGACATGTCAACTAGTTCCGTACTAGAAGTTCATCAAATTAGTTGTTACTTGTTTCACATTTAAACCTAGATTTATACAAAAATTGTAGCTGCGGATCTGATAGCCATTAGTCACTAGTTTCTAGTGATGGACGAACATCGGCGGGACAAATAGCGAACGCGAAAAAGCGTTCACGATCAAATATTAGCGAATAGCGCCTTCGTGGCAGGCCCCATTAACTTTAATGGCAGGCAAACCTGAAAAACCTTCAGGTCATATTTGCAGCCAACAAATACTTACTAGAAGTGCACAAATAGTCCCACAACATAGACAGTGATATACCAGAGGGGGATCATTGGCAAAAATTCCAACTAAAAATATGTATTTTAATCAGGGGCCATTTTTTTGCTTCTTAAAGGGAAACTCTCAAAAATGTGCCCTGCTGAAGCCTAGAAAAATTTTATTTTTGGCCACGGGACTACAGGCCCCAAAAATTAGGCATTCCCTTGACAGAAAAGAACTGTCACCGCCAGTTCTGTGAGAAGGTCTGGCAGACGTTCTTCTCTACCTCTTGCATGACGTTCTTTGTTTTGGTTTCACTTTCTCATCTCCTTTCCTTCTCCCAGGTGTCACCAAATTAGACTAATTGTCTCCCTTTATATTCCCTCCCATACTGCCTCACTTTGCGGTTTATACTACTTCCTGGATGAGGTGTTCACTGCTGGAGGCTGCTGCTGCTGTTTGCTCAGATAAGTCCTTTCCTTTATTTGTGTTTCCTTGCTGGCTTGATTCTAGGTGACCCTGACTCCGTCCGTATTAAGTGCAGAGAGTCGGTGGTCGTGTTTCCTCCCTATTATAGGGTTTCAGGTGTAACACAGTCTTAGGTACGTGAGCATGCAATCGTCTACCATTGCGACCCTTGCATGGGCATAGCAGTCAGGGAGAGCTCTTAAGGTTTTATAGGGCTCACCCATATGCTCATTAGTTTGGGATCAAGCCAGTCGGATGTTTATTTATAAATTCCAGCTATCTGCAACATCATCCGTGACATTATAAACCGCCTTAACCATCTTAAGCATGGATCCGGTTTCAACCTTGATTGATGAAAAGAAAAAAGATGGTCGGTCAGGAGATATAAGAGTAACCCCCTAAATACTGCTCAAGTGCAAGAATCAATAAACTATAAGGGGCAGTATACTAAGACAAAAAATTCACTTTTAATGAGATATAGGAGATAAAACAACGGCCCCACAGACAAACTACACATAAGACCTGTGCACACTCAACAGGTGTGCTGAGTGGTCAAAAGACAGTTAGCAAAAAAAACACACACATATATAGGTGATGGACTAGACTGATGATAAGAGGAGACGGGCAAAACAGTATAGATACCAAATAGACTGGCCCTATTGCCTCCCTGCTTGTCCTAAATCACCCTATGGATAGTGTCCAAAGGACGGGGTCCAAAAAGCCCCGCAAGGGGTGGCCCAGACTGGAACTCTCTCCCTGTTGAGTGACCCTGATGAGGCCCTAACAGAGGGGAGAGTATCCGTCCAAAGGATTGGCATATACATACAAAAAACAAAGAAAATGAGAAAAAATGTAACCCCACTCAGTCACCCCAGGAAGGGTAAAGAGGGTGGGCAAATACTCATGTGTCCCGACGCATTTCCTCACAGGATGCCCCAAGATTCATCAGGGGACACGGGGCAAAAAATGGCAGTTATCCCTTCAGGCTAGTTAGCCCAGAGGCGGGGGAATAGCCTGCGTAGATACTTCAGTCCTGGTGTGGCTGAGTCTGGGGATAACACAAAAGCAACAGAAAGCCAAAGTAAGTCACTTAACACAGAAGAACCTCCATTTAACCACCCATAAGGGGCTCTGGAGGAAAGGTACTCACATATTGTTGGCAGCGGTCGGCATTCAGCTGTACATCCACCTTCTCAGCAAAGACCCAGGGTGGTGGTGTCTGCTGAGGTGGGGTGACCGGCAACAAGTGGGGCAGATACCGCCCCCTTATAAGGGCTGTGGGGCCCTAATCAGCGTTCCATAGCCTCCTGCACCTACCTATGACGTCAGGGGAGGCATATCCCAGCACGCCCATGTGATCGCACGGGCGCACGTTCGCGCATGCACAATGAGTCACCCATGCGTTTCATGGGACTCAGAGTGGAACGCATAGCTGTACTTCCTTATCACGTGATCGCCGCAGAACGCCGCCCACAGGGCTGACGCGTCACAGCGGCGGTCACATGATCGGAACCAAGCAACAGCAATAGAGGCGTCCCTGATGATTATCGAGCCGGGTAAGGCGCTATACTTAGTCGGTATATTGTCATCCAGGGGCGTCATGGAGTACATGCAGAACCGCTCCCCCGGTCTGCATGCCTCATAGCTGGGTCATACCCCTATTAAGAGTGTATCAATAGGAGGGACGCAGCGCTCATAGCAACTTAAATAATAGGGTGAAGGAGAAATACACCAAGGGGGAGGGAATCACCTCAGCGGTCTATTAGGACCCTAACCCCCTTGTCCCTATTACATATGGGGACATGACGGTATACGTCCAGCGTCCCACATATTGAGACCAAAGGTACAGGGGTTAAATGGCCGTACATCTCGACCACGGATACGAGACATGAACAGCCGGTACTCAAAGAAAGCAGCTAAAGTTAATTTGTTCATTCAGACCATGGGGGGCGACCGTATTGAGAGTGAACGTCCACCAGCATTCCCTTTGCAGAATGAGTCTGTTCCAGTCGCCCCCCCGTGTGGGTTTGGGCACCCGTTCAATTGCCATAAAATTGATTGCCGAGACGCGTCCATCGTGAGAGAGCTGTACGTGACGTGCTATGGGGGTGTCCCTGTTATTTCGGATGTCCCCGAAGTGTTCCCCCATACGTTTGCGCAATTCTCTAGAGGTCTTGCCCACATAGCGAAGCCCACAGATGCATGTCACAAGATAAATCACAGCCACTGTGCGACAATTAATAAAGCCCTTCACATGGTAAACCGTGTTGTTGGGTTCCCCAGTGAAGCTTTTAGCTTGTGACAAGCTGCCACAGAAACTGCATGAACCGCACCTGTGGCATCCCGTCACGGGTGTGTCCAGCCACGTCCGTGGCTTAGCTGGTGGAGTAAAATGGCTATGCACCAAGCGGTCCCTCAGATTGCTGCCTCTCCTAAATGTTAGAGAGACTGTGGGACTTAAGACATCTGAGAGATCTGGGTCCATGAGGAGAGTATCCCAATGTCGTGCCAGGATTCTTTTTACCTGGGAAGCCGCGGCGTCAAAGGTACATATCAACCGGACAGTACCATCAGACTTACTCGCCCCACCGGTTGTGGGGTGGAGAAGCTCAGTTCTCGTACGAATTTTAGTTTTTTCATATGCCAGTCTCAGGGTCCTGTCCGGATATCCCCTTTCCTGGAATCTCGATCTAAGGTCCCTAGCTTGGCATTTAAAGTCGTCGAGTTCCGAGCAGTTACGTTTTAGTCTAAGGTACTGTCCGGTTGGGATCCCTCTCTTAAGGGGGACCGGATGACAACTGTCCCACCTAAGCAGAGAGTTGGTGGAGGTTGGTTTCCGATAGATGGATGTGCTCAGACCACCCTTTTGGTCCCTACAGACAACCACGTCCAAGAAAGGGAGGCGGTCCTTGACGATCACAGAGGTAAATCTGAGATTGAAGCGGTTTGCATTCAAATCAGAGATGAGTCTGCAGAACTCGCCCTCTGGTCCGCTCCACAAGACGAATATATCGTCAATGTAACGTGACCAGAGGGCGATATGTTCGGCGAACCACAATGATGGGTCACCAAACACTACAGACTCTTCCCACCAGCCCAGGAGTAGGTTGGCATACGACGGGGCGCAAGAACTGCCCATCGCCGTACCCCTGAGCTGGTGGTACAATCGGCCGTCAAACAGAAAAAAGTTATTCAATAGAATAAAATTCAACAGTTCAAGGGTAAATTCATTATGTTTCATGAATTGTTGGCCCCTAGTTTTGAGGAAATGGCTAGTGGCTTCCAACCCACAGTCATGTGGGATGGACGAGTATAAGGCCTCTACGTCGATAGAGGCCAGGAACCAGTGTGGTTCGATACAGATATCCTCCAACTTCCCCAAAAGGTCCCCAGTGTCCCTCACGTAAGACGGTAAGGTTGACACAAAGGGACGTAGCACCTTATCTACGTAAACGCCACAGTTCTGGGATAGGCTCCCAACTCCCGAGACAATGGGTCGTCCTTTTAAGGGGACAGTTTCCTTGTGGACTTTCGGAAGGCAATAGAAAGTAGCTGTAACCGGGTGAGATGGATACAGAAAATCATACTCCTCCCCGCTGATTAGAGAGGCTTTTTTGGCCTCCTCAAGGATGTGTCTCAAAGTCCTTTGTAGATTGTTGGTAGGGTTATGAGTGAGTATCTCCTTCCTGGGGTGACTGAGTGGGGTTACATTTTTTCTCATTTTCTTTGTTTTTTGTATGTATATGCCAATCCTTTGGACGGATACTCTCCCCTCTGTTAGGGCCTCATCAGGGTCACTCAACAGGGAGAGAGTTCCAGTCTGGGCCACCCCTTTTTGGACCCCGTCCTTTGGACACTATCTATAGGGTGATTTAGGACAAGCAGGGAGGCAATAGGGCCAGTCTATTTGGTATCTATACTGTTTTGCCCGTCTCCTCTTATCATCAGTCTAGTCCATCACCTATATATGTGTGTGTTTTTTTTGCTAACTGTCTTTTGACCACTCAGCACACCTGTTGAGTGTGCACAGGTCTTATGTGTAGTTTGTCTGTGGGGCCGTTGTTTTATCTCCTATATCTCATTAAAAGTGAATTTTTAGTCTTAGTATACTGCCCCTTATAGTTTATTGATTCTTGCACTTGAGCAGTATTTAGGGGGTTACTCTTATATCTCCTGACCGACCATCTTTTTTCTTATTAGCATCAGGGGTATGTCCGGTTTTTTGTCCACGGGTCTGGACAGGAACATCTGGGTCTCAAAAGCCAGTGTAGACTTTTCTGAAAGTAAAAATATACTCCCACTTTGAATGGTGCCTTTTCAGAGCTGACCAGGCTCTATAGGGAACACATCAGTTCATGGTGGGAGGTTCAAGGCCTTGAACACTACATAAGACAGGGCATTGTACCTAGGGGTCTTCGGATTACTCTCACTCCCGGACATCGCATTAGGAGTCCTGAATTCCTGAAAAAATGGGAGAAGGAGGCAACATCCAGCTCCCTTAAACTTATGCAACTTCTCCTGGATGAGGAGTATGATTTTCTGTATGCTTCTCACCCGGTTACAGCTACTTTCTATTGCCTTCCGAAAGTCCACAAGGAAACTGTCCCCTTAAAAGGACGACCCATTGTCTCGGGAGTTGGGAGCCTATCCCAGAACTGTGGCGTTTACGTAGATAAGGTGCTACGTCCCTTTGTGTCAACCTTACTGTCTTACGTGAGGGACACTGGGGACCTTTTGGGGAAGTTGGAGTATACCTGTATCGAACCACACTGGTTCCTGGCCTCTATCGACGTAGAGGCCTTATACTCGTCCATCCCACATGACTGTGGGTTGGAAGCCACTAGCCATTTCCTCAAAACTAGGGGACAACAATTCATGAAACATAATGAATTTACCCTTGAACTGTTGAATTTTATTCTATTGAATAACTTTTTTCTGTTTGACGGCCGATTGTACCACCAGCTCAGGGGTACGGCGATGGGCAGTTCTTGCGCCCCGTCGTATGCCAACCTACTCCTGGGCTGGTGGGAAGAGTCTGTAGTGTTTGGTGACCCATCATTGTGGTTCGCCGAACATATCGCCCTCTGGTCACGTTACATTGATGATATTTTCGTCTTGTGGAGCGGACCAGAGGGCGAGTTCTGCAGACTCATCTCTGATTTGAATGCAAACCGCTTCAATCTCAGATTTACCTCTGTGATCGTCAAGGACCGCCTCCCTTTCTTGGACGTGGTTATCTGTAGGGACCAAAAGAGTGGTCTGAGCACATCCATCTATCGGAAACCAACCTCCACCAACTCTCCGCTTAGGTGGGACAGTTGTCATCCGGTCCCCCTTAAGAGAGGGATCCCAACCGGACAGTACCTTAGACTAAAACGTAACTGCTCTGAACTCGACGACTTTAAATGCCAAGCTAGGGACCTTAGATCGAGATTCCAGGAAAGGGGATATCCGGACAGGACCCTGAGACTGGCATATGAAAAAACTAAAATTCGTACGAGAACTGAGCTTCTCCACCCCACAACCGGTGGGGCGAGTGAGTCTGAGGGTACTGTCCGGTTGATAGGTACCTTTGACGCCGCGGCTTCCCAGGTAAAAAGAATCCTGGCACGACATTGGGATACTCTCCTCATGGACCCAGATCTCTCAGATGTCTTAAGTCCCACAGTCTCTCTAACGTTTAGGAGAGGCAGCAATCTGAGGGACCGCTTGGTGCATAGCCATTTTACTCCACCAGCTAAGCCACGGATGTGGATGGACACACCCGTGACGGGATGCCACAGGTGCGGTTCATGCAGTTTCTGTGGCAGCTTGTCACAAGCTAAAAGCTTCACTGGGGAACCCAACAACACGGTTTACCATGTGAAGGGCTTTATTAATTGTCGCACAGTGGGTGTGATTTATCTTGTCACATGCATCTGTGGGCTTCGCTATGTGGGCAAGACCTCTAGAGAATTGCGTAAACGTATGGGGGAACACTTCGGGGACATCCGAAATAACAGGGACACCCCCATAGCACGTCACGTACAGCTCTCTCACGATGGACGCGTCTCGGCAATCAATTTTATGGCAATTGAACGGGTGCCCAAACCCACACGGGGGGGCGACTGGAACAGACTCATTCTGCAAAGGGAATGCTGGTGGACGTTCACCCTCAATACGGTCGCCCCCCATGGTCTGAATGAACAAATTAACTTTAGCTGCTTTCTTTGAGTACCGGCTGTTCGTGTCTCGTATCCGTGGTCGAGATGTACGGCCATTTAACCCCTGTACCTTTGGTCTCAATATGTGGGACGCTGGACGTATACCGTCATGTCCCATATGTAATAGGGACAAGGGGGTTAGGGTCCTAATAGACCGCTGAGGTGATTCCCTCCCCCTTGGTGTATTTCTCCTTCACCCTATTATTTAAGTTGCTATGAGCGCTGCGTCCCTCCTATTGATACACTCTTAATAGGGGTATGACCTAGCTATGAGGCATGCAGACCGGGGGAGCGGTTCTGCATGTACTCCATGACGCCCCTGGATGACAATATACCGACTAAGTATAGCGCTTTAGGCTACTTTCACACCTGCGTTCAGGTGTCCGCTCGTGAGCTCCGTTTGAAGGGGCTCACGAGCGGTCCTGAACGCAGCCGTCCGGCCCCAATGCATTCTCAGTGGAGGCGGATCCACTGAGAATACATCCGCCTGCCAGCGCTCAGCCTCCGCTCCGCTCAGTGAGCGGACACCTGAACGCTGCTTGCAGCGTTCGGGCGTCCGCCTGGCCGTGCGGAGGCGAGCGGATCCGTCCAGACTTATAATGGAAGTCAATGGGGACGGATCCGCTTGAAGATGACACCATATGGCTCAATCTTCAAGCGGATCTGTTCCCCATTGACTTTCAATGTAAAGTCTGAACGGATCCGCTCAGGCTACTTTCAGACTTAGAAAATTTTCTAAGTTATAATGCAGACGGATCCGTTCTGAACGGATGCAAACGTCTGCATTATCGTAGCGGATCCATCTGATGAAACATCAGACGGATCCGCTCCGAACGCTAGTGTGAAAGTAGCCTTAGGGCTCTTTCACACTTGCGTTCTTGTCTTCCGGCATAGAGTTCCGTCGTCGGGGCTCTATGCCGGAAGAATCCTGATCAGGATTATCCCAATGCATTCTGAATGGAGTGAAATCCGTTCAGGATGCATCAGGATGTCTTCAGTTCCGGAACGGAACGTTTTTTGGCCGGAGAAAATACCGCAGCATGCTGCGCTTTTTGCTCCGGCCAAAAATCCGGAACACTTGCCGCAAGGCCGGATCCGGAATTAATGCCCATTGAAAGGCATTGATCCGGATCCGGCCTTAAGCTAAACGTCGTTTCGGCGCATTGCCGGAGCCGACATTTAGCTTTTTCAGAGTGGTTACCATGGCTGCCGGGACGCTAAAGTCCTGGCAGCCATGGTAAAGTGTAGTGGGGAGCGGGGGAGCAGTATACTTACCGTCTGTGCGGCTCCCGGGGCGCTTCAGAGTGACGTCAGGGCGCCCCAAGCGCATGGATCATGTGATCACATGGACACGTCATCCATGCGCATGGGGCGCTCTGACGTCATTCTGGAGCGCCCCGGGAGCCGCACGGACTGTAAGTATACCGCTCCCCCGCTCCCCGCTCCTACTATGGCAACCAGGACTTTAATAGCGTCCTGGGTGCCATAGTAACACTGAAAGCATTTGGAAGACGGTTCCGTCTTCAAATGCTTTCAGTACACTTGCGTTTTTCCGGATCCGGCGTGTAATTCCGGCAAGTGGAGTACACGCCGGATCCGGACAACGCAAGTGTGAAAGAGGCCTTACCCGGCTCGATAATCATCAGGGACGCCTCTATTGCTGTTGCTTGGTTCCGATCATGTGACCGCCGCTGTGACGCGTCAGCCCTGTGGGCGGCGTTCTGCGGCGATCACGTGATAAGGAAGTACAGCTATGCGTTCCACTCTGAGTCCCATGAAACGCTGGAGGTAGCAGATCTCCGTAAAACTGTGTCTCAGTTTCAGGTGACCGGTTCTCCTGGCGTTCATGGAGTTTCTTCCGAGCCTAAGATCTCGCTTCCGGATACGTTCTCCATTTTCGCCTACTTCCCCATTCCTCTGGTGATGAGGAGCAGAGGGTGGGGATCATCATCTCGCTGCTCAGGGATAACGCTCAGTCTTGGGCCTTTTCGCTGCCGGTGGGGGCACGGCCCCTCCGATCGGTGGATGAATTTTTTGTAGCCCTGGGGCAGATATATGATGACCCGGATCGTATTGCTCTGGCTGAATCTAAACTGCGTCTTTTATGCCAGGGTAAACAGTCCGCAGAGATATATTGTTCTGAATTTCGGAGATGGGCAGCTGATACTGGTTGGAATGATGCTGCACTCCGAAGTCAATTTTGCCATGGTCTTTCGGAAAGATTGAAAGATGCATTTGCTTTTTATGAGAGACCAGCCTCGTTAGACTCTGCCATGTCACTAGCTGTTCGTATTGACAGGCGTCTTAGAGAGAGAGAGGAGACTACTCCTTCCTGTCATATTCAGCCCAAGGACAGTGGGGCTGTCTCATTCAGTGCGCAGAAGTCTCAGTCTCTCTCAATCCCCTCTGAGGAGGAGGCCATGCAGCTGAGTTTGCTTGCCTCTGATAGTAGAGGATTCAGCTCTCAGAGGAGGGTTTGTTTCTGTTGTGGGGGTATAAATCATTTGGCTAATGTTTGCCTCTCTAGGAGATTCATGGAGTTTTCTGAGGGTACTAAAACAAAAACAAAAATAAAAAACCCTCTAAAAACTTTCCATTGGCTACTATTGGCAAGGTTGATGCGTAGATTGAAGGTTTACCGTTTGCTTGTAGTTCCCGGTTTCTCCTACCTGCCAGGGTGGCGCTAGACAGCAAGAACATTGTTTGTGAGATTTTTGTAGATAGTGGAGCAGCTGTCAATCTCATTGATAATCAATTTGCAATAACGCATGGTTTCCAGGTATGCACTTTGGAAAAGGATATACCTTTCTTTGCTTTCTCAAAGATCGTTAAAGGGCATAGTTCACAATATCCGTTTAACTGTGGGTGACACTCATGTTGAGGATATGTCGTGTTTCTTCCTAAGCGGTTTACCTACTCCTCTAGTGTTGGGGCTACCCAGGCTCACCAAACATAACCCCACCATTGATTGGCAAGCAAGGCAAATAAATGGTTGGAGTGAGTTTTGCAGAGAGAATTGCCTCCCGGCGTCTCTTTCAGAGGTTTCTACCAAGAATGTACCATCTTTTCTCTTTGAATTTTCGGATGTGTTTTCCGAGATTGGTGTCCAGGAGTTGTCCCTTCACCGGGAGTACGACTGCCCTATTAATCTCATCCCAGGCGCCAAGCTGCCAAAATCACGTTTATACAATCTCTCCCAGCCTGAAAGAGTCGCTATGCGTACTTATATCCCTGAGAGTCTGAGAAAGGGACACATCCGACCCTCGAAGTCACCTGTTGCCGCTTTTTTTTTTTTTTAAGAAAAAAGATGGTTCTTTAAGACCTTGTTTGGATTTCAGGGAGCTGAACCGTATCACAATTCGTGACCCATATCCGCTTCCTCTGATCCCGGATCTGTTTAACCAGATTGTTGGGGCTAAAGTTTTTTCTAAGTTGGATTTGAGAAGGGCATACAACCTAGTCAGGGTCAGGGAAGGGGACGAATGGAAAACGGCCTTTAATACCCCTGTGGGTCATTTCGAGAATTTGGTTATGCCCTTTGGTTTGATGAATGCTCCGGCCGTCTTCCAACATTTTGTGAAAAGCATTTTTTATCATTTAATGGGGAAATTTGTACTGGTGTATATAGATGACATTTAGATTTTTTTCTCCTGATTTCAAGACTCATCGGGACCACCTACGTCAGGTCTTGCTGATTCTGCGGGAGAATAAATTGTACGCTAAACTGGAAAAATGTGTGTTTGCGGTTCCGGAGATTTAATTTCTTGGTTTTCTTCTCTCCGCTTCTGGTTTTCGCATGGACCCTGATAAGGTCCGCGCTGTGCTTGATTGGGAACTTCCTTAGAATCAGAAGGCGCTGATGCGGTTTTTGGTTTTTGTCAATTATTACAGAAAGTTAATTTTGAATTATTCCTCTGTTGTTAAGCCACTCACTGATATGACTAAAAAGGGGGTAGATTTTTCCTCGTGGTCGGTAGATGCGCTTAAAGCCTTTTCTAGTATCAAAGAGAGTTTTGCTTCCGCTCCCATTTTGGTACAACCTGATGTCTCTCTACCTTTTATTGTTGAGGTGGATGCTTCTGAGGTTGGTGTGGGTGTGGTCTTATCTCAGGGCCCCTCTCCTGCCAAATGGCGACCGTGTTCATTTTTCTCAAGGAAACTCTCCTCTGCAGAGAGAAATTACGATGTGGGAGATAGGGAGTTGTTGGCCATCAAATTAGCTTTTGAGGAATGGCACCATTGGTTAGAGGGAGCCAGAAACCCTATTACCGTGTTTATTGACCATAAGAATCTGGCCTACTTGGAATCGGCCAAGCGTCTGAACCCGAGACAGGCCAGATGGTCTTTGTTCTTTTCTAGGTTTAACTTTGTTGTCATGTTCCGCCCTGGGGTTAAAAATGTGAAGGCGGATGCCCTGTCACGTTTTTTTTTTCCCGGGAGGGGGGAACTTTGAAGACCCGGGTCCCATTTTGGCTGAAGGGGTGGTCGTCTCTGCTCTTTATCCTGATTTGGAGGCAGAGGTTCAGGCAGCCCAGGCAGAGGCTCCTGATCTTTGTCCTCCTGGGAGGTTGTTTGTCCCTCTCGCTTTACGACACAAGGTTTTTTAGGAGCACCACGATACTGTCCTTGCTGGGCACCCGGGGAGTAGAGCCACAGTGGATCTCATTGCTCGGAGATTCTGGTGGCCGGCTCTTCGTAAGACGGTTGAGGATTTTGTGGCCGCCTGCGAGACCTGCGCTCGTGCCAAGGTCCCTCATTCACGTCCATCGGGTTCTCTCCTCCCGTTACCCATTCCTTCCCGTCCTTGGACGCATCTGTCCATGGACTTCATTACGGACCTGCCTCGTTCCTCGGGGAAGACTGTGATCCTGGTGGTAGTGGACCGTTTTAGCAAAATGGCGCATTTCATTCCCTTTCCTGGGTTACCCAATGCTAAGACGTTGGCGCAAGCGTTTGTTGATCACATTGTTAAACTGCATGGCATTTCTTTAGACATCGTTTCTGATAGGGGCACGCAATTTGTTTCCAGATTCTGGAAGGCCTTCTGTTCTCGCTTGAGGATTCGGTTGTCGTTCTCTTCTGCTTTTCACCCGCAGTCGAATGGTCAGACCGAACGCGTCAATCAGAATCTATAGACATATCTGCGCTGTTTTGTGGTGGAGAATCAGGAGGATTGGTATTCTTTTTTGTCCCTTGCTGAGTTTGCTTTAAATAACCGTCGCCAGGAGTCCTCTGATAAGTCACAATTTTTTGGTGCATATGGGTTTCATCCGCAGTTTGGGACATTCTCTGGAGAGGGGTCTTCTGGTTTACCTGATGAGGAGAGATTTTCCTCGTCTTTGTCATTTATTTGGCAAAAGATTCAGGGTAATCTGAAGAGGATGAGTGAGAGATATAAGCGTGTGGCGGATAAGAGACGTGTGCCTGCTCCTGGAAGTTGGGTCCTAAGTTTATTGGGCCTTACAAGATCTTGTCCGTCATCAATCCCGTTGCCTTCCGTCTTGATCTTCCTCAGTCTTGGAAGATCCATAAGGTTTTAACAGGTCCTTATTAAAACCTTATGTCCAACCCACTGTACCCTCCTCTTTACCTCCTCCTCTGATTGTTGTTGATGGTAATCTTGAATTTCAGGTCTCTAGGATTGTGGATTCTCACATTATCCGCGGTTCTCTCCAGTACCTCATTCATTGGGAGAGTTATGGTCCTGAGGAGAGAATGTGGGTCCCAGTGGCGGACATTAAGGCCACTCGTCTCATCAGGGCTTTCCATAGGTCTCATCCTGAGAAGGTGGGCTCTGAGTGTCCGGAGTCCACCCGTAGAGGGAGGGATACTGTCACCGCCAGTTATGTGAGAAGGTCTGGCAGACGTTCTTCTCTACCTCTTGCATGACGTTCTTTGTTTTGGTTTTACTTTCTCATCTCCTTTCCTTCTCGCAGGTGTCACCAATTTAGACTAATTGTCTCCCTTTATATTCCCTCCCATACTGCCTCACTTTGCGGTTTATACGACTTCCTGGATGAGGTGTTCACTGCTGGAGGCTGCTGCTGCTGTTTGCTCAGATAAGTCCTTCCCTTTATTTGTGTTTCCTTGCTGGCTTGATTCTAGGTGACCCTGACTCTGTCCGTATTAAGTGCAGGGAGCTGGTGGTCGTGTCCCCTCACTATTATAGGGTTTTCACGTGGGCATGCAATCGTCTACCATTGAGACCCTTGCATGGGCATAGCAGTCAGGGAGAGCTCTTAGGGTTTTATAGGGCTCACCCATATGCTCCTTAGTTTGGGATCAAGCCAGTCGGATGTTTATTTATAAGTTCCAGCTATCTGCAACATCATCCGTGACAAGAACTTGTGATGATGTGGCTGGAGGTACATTAGGCGGTCACTGGATACAAATTTTACTGTAGGCCACTGGAGTACAGGCCCCAAAAATTAGGCATTAACGTGACAGAAAACAACTTGTGATTATGTGGATGAAGGTAAATTAGGCGGTCACTGGATAAAAATGTTATTGTAGGCCAGGACAAGCTCCAAAATTTAGGCATTCACCTGACAGAAAAGAACTTGTGATGATGTGGCTGGAGGTACATTAGGTGGTCACTAGAAAAAAAAATTTACAGTAGGCCAGTACAGGCTCCAAAAATTAGGCATTCACCTGACAGAAAAGAACTTGTGATTATGTGGCTGGAGGAACATTAGAAAGTCACTGGATAAAAACTTTACTGTAGGCCACTGGAGTAGAGGCCCCAAAAATTTGGCATTCAACTGATAGAAAAGGCCTTTTATGCCGCTGTATAAACATAAGACAAGGACCATTCTTTGTATTGAGTGGTGGCAGATATGTGTGGGCTGGCATGAAGAAATTCAATTACACGTGGTCGTCAGAGGTGTTGAATTCCTCAGAGATCCATGCCTCATTCATTTTTAAAAATGTGAGGTAGTCGTGAGCTAGGCGAGTGCGCTTAGCGGTCATGATCCCCCTTGCTACGCTGAACGTCCTTTTGGACAGGACACTCGACGAGGGGCAAGCCAAGAGTTCCATGGCAAATTGTGGCAGCTCTGGCCACAGGTCAAGCCTGTACACCCATTAGTCCAGTGGTTCCTCGCTTCTCAGGGCGTCGACATCGGCCGTTAACCCGATGTAGTCAGACACCTGTCGGTCTAGGCATTCTCTGAGGCTGGATCAGGAGGGCGGCTGTCGATGGATTAGATGCAAGAATGAACTCATATCCAAAGTGACCAACACATCTCGAAACCACCCTCTTCATGTAATCACGGTCGGATTGGTACCCGCACCTGTTTCACTGTGGGTGGAAATTCCTCTGCCAACGCCCCCAACAGCAGAATGCAGCATCTCTCGCATCAAGGCCTGGAAATGCTGCATTCTGACAACCCTCTGTGATACTGGTAACATGTCCTCCATTTTGTGTTTGTACCGGGGGTCTAAGTGCGTTGCTACCCAGTACTGGTCCTTTCCCTTTATGCTTTTTATAGGGCAGTTCCACTTCAAACACTGCAGCATGAAGGCCCCCATTTGCACTAAATTGGAAGCGGTGGAGCGCCCTGGATCCTGCTTATCGCCCATGAGAATGTCATCCTAGGTCTCTTCCCCCTTGCCACGGACAACACCAGGGATCCCCGAAAAGTTAAAAGTCCCCAATGCACGCTCCAGAAAGAAGGTGTAAGGTACGATGTCACTGATGGCACCCTGGCTGCGATTGACCAGTTTGGTGATCTCATCAAATGGCTGCAGAAGTGTGCATGCATCTTGCATGAGCAGCCACTGGTGCGGTGAAAAGAAACCAAGCTCCCCAGAACCTGTCCTGCTGCAGAGTTCGTACAGGTAGTCGTTATCGGCACGTTGCTCCTGGAGCAGCCTATCAAGCATATACAAGGTGGTGTTCCAGCGCGTTAGGCTGTCACAAATCAGACGTCTGATGGGCAAGTGGTGTCGCCGCTGAACGTCAGCAAGGCGAGCCTTGGCCGTGTTAGATCTTCTAAAATGGCCAGAGATTTTCCTGGCCTGCCACAAGACGTCCTGGACCTTGGGGTATTTGGCAACGAATCGCTGCACGACTAAGTTCAGGACGTGTACCATGCACGGCACGTGTGTACTTTTTGCCCTGTTTCAGCGCACTCTGCAGATAGGCACCGTTGTCGCACACCACTTTACCAACTGTCAACTTGAGCGAGGTTAGCCACTGATTGGCCTGTGACTGCAGAGCTGAAAGCAGTGCAGGACCAGTGTGGCTCTTGGCTTCCAGGCACAACAGCCACAGCACAGCATGGCAACGTCTCACCTGGGACGTCGATTAGGTTTTGGGGAGCTTGGGGGGCGCAGCGGAAAAGGCGGTAGCAGTGGAAAAGGAGGATTCAGCCGAGGAGGAGACGGAGGATGGATTAGGAGGAGGAGAAGAAGAGGCAGGCCTGAATGCAATCCTTGGCGGTAATACCAAATCCACATGGGAGCCACGGGTCACATGCTTGACGGCCATCAGAAGGTTCACCCAGTGGGCAGTAAAAGTTATGTACCTTCCCTGCCCGTGTTTGCTAGACCACGTGTCTGTGGTCAGATGTATCTTGGCACCGACACTGTGTGCCAGAGATATATTCACTTGCCGCTGAACGTGGCCATATAGCTCTGGGATGCCCTTCTGGGAGAAATATTTCCTTCCGGGGACCTTCCATTGCGGTGTGACAATGGCCACAAGTTTTCTAAAGGCCTCAGAGTCCTCCAGTTTATATGGCAATAGTGGGCGGGCTAGCAGTTCCGACAAGCCAGCGGTCAGCCGTTGGGCAAGAGGGTTATCCGGCGTCATCATCTTTTTAAGCTCGAAAATTTGGGCCACGGAAGCCTGCCTTCTGCCAGATGAACGCGATGACGGCACGGTGGAAGGTGGAGTTTAGGACAAATGGGAGTAGAGAGGAGAAGGAGAAGAGGCAGGATGTGGAGCGCTGGGAGTGTGGCTTTGTGGGTTCTGACGGCATTGCTCCCACTGGGCTCTGTGATAGGAGGCCAGTTGCCTTCTTAAGGCGGTCGTCCCTAGCTGAGTGTTGGGCTTACCGCGACTTATGTGTTGACAGCGCAGGCTGCAGATGGCAACACTATTGTCAGCAGCCTACACGTTAAAAAAAAGCCCACACTGCGGTGCCATGTGTCGGCGTCCTGGGAGCGCCAGAAGTGACCGTGCATGGTGGATGGCTCACTCCAGATACATTTGCAGTCTGCTTCTTGCCTCCTGTGCCCTGCAAGCTCTGCCTGCTTCTCCTCCTTCATCACCCTCTCTGCTGCTCCGTCTCTCCCTCTGAACTCCTCTTCCTCTCTTGTGGGCACCCACGTAACGTCCATCGAAACGTCATCATCATCGCCTTCACCACCACTGACTTTTGCGATCACAGAGTAGGCAGCAACAGCAGGGACCTCCCTCCTTGGGCTGATCTGGGTACTGTCATCAGAACGCTGGGTGGCGGCCATTGCTACCTCCTTTTCCTCATCCGATGTCAAGAATAACTGTGCATCGGTAAGGTCTTGGAATGGATGGGAAAATAATTCCTCTGACTCGAGCGGAGGGGATATGGTGGTGGTGGTGTCTATGGTGGTGCACACAGCAGAGAGTGAAGAGGGTGCAGATACAGAGGATGAGGAGGGTGTAGAAGTGGAAGGCTGAGTGAGCCACTCAACCAACTCGGGTGCGTCCTTTGACGTAATCGCACGCACCTTCTGCAACTTCCGCACTTGGGCTCCGGCCTGGTGCACCAGCCTGACCGCTACCACCCCTGCGGAATGGCCTGCCTCTTTCTCTGCCTGTCATTTTCAAAATGAACCTGTGACAAAGTCCCTATAAAAGAGCAGTATTTGTGTAAGCAGGTATATCGCAGGCCTCAATCAATATTTGGGGGAAACAGGTATATCGAACCCCTTAATCTGTATTTTGTCGAAGCAGGTATATTGCAAGCCTCAATCAATATTTGGTGGAAACAGGTATATCAAACCCCTTAATCAGTATTTTGTGGAAACAGGCACAGTGCCTTGCAAAAGTATTCACCCCCTTGACTGTTTTAGTATTTTGGTGCCTCACAACCTGGAATTAACATGGATTTTTTGAGGATTTGCATTATTTAATTTACATACCCACAAATTTGAAGATGTTGTTTTTTTTTTATTGTGAAGCAAACAACAAAAAGGACAAAATAACAGAAAAAGTCAATGTGCATAACTATTCACCCCTCTAAAGTCAATTCTTTGTAGAGCCACCTTTTGCAGCAATCACAGCTCCAAGTCGCTTTGGATAAGTCTCTATGAGCTTGCCACATCTTACCACTGGGATTTTTCCCCATTCCTCCTTGCAAAACTGCTCCAGCTCCTTCAAGTTGGATGGGTTGAGCTTGTGAACAGCAATCTTTAAGTCTGACCACAGATTTTCTATTGGATTGAGATCTGGGCTTTGACTAGGTCATTCCAACACATTTACATGTTTCCCCTTAAAGGGGTTGTCCGGGTTTGGTGACATTGTTCTAAGTGAACAACAGTGACACAAATATTACACACATGCCTATCCTACCTTTGCCACACATGTCTGATGCCCCGTTTTCATATAGCAAATTCTCAGCCGGAAGTGCCTATTTTCTCATAGACAATGACGTACCGGGTCCCTTGCTGCAGAGCGAAGCCTATTCTTCCGCTTCGCAGGGAGCCCGGTGACGTCACCAACAGCCTCAGTAATTATTCAGATTGCAGGGAGGGGCGGTAACTAAGCTGGAAGATCTTGCGCTAAGCCACGCCCCCCTCCGGCCCAGTGACTCACCATCAGCCTCAGTAATTATGCAGATTGCAGGGATGGGCGGTGACTTGGCTGGAAGACATCGTGCTAAGCCACGCCCCTCCTGTGACCACTCATGTTGCTTTAGCAGTGTGTTTGGGGTCATTTTCCTGCTGGAAGGTGAACCTCCATCCTGGCCTCCAAGCACCATAGAATGGTACAGATTTTGCAGAAGAATATACCTGTATTTAGCACCATCCATCTTTCCCTCAACTCTGACCAGTTTCCCAGTCCTGGCTGCAGAAAAACATCCCCACAGCATGATGCTGCCACCACCATGTTTCACTGTGGGGATGGTGTTCTTTGGGTGATGTGATGTGTTGGGTTTGCTCCAGACATAGCGTTTTCTTTGATGGCTGAAAAGTTCAATTTTAGTCTCATCAGACCAGAGCACTTTTCTCCATACATTTTGGGAGTCTCCCACATGCCTTTTTGCAAACTCACACCGTGATTATTTCTTTTTAGCTGAAAGTAATGGCTTTCTTCTGGCCACTCTGACATAAAGCCCAACCTATGTACAGATACTCCAGTCTCTGCTGTGGAACTCTGCAGCTCCTCCAGGGTTACCTCAGGTTTTTGTGCTGCCTCTCTGATTAATGCCCTCCTTGCCCGGTCCATGAGTTTTAGTGGGCGGCCGTCTCTTGGCAGGCTTGCTATTGTGCCATGTTCTTTCCACTTGGTTATGATAGATTTGATGGTGCTCCTGGGCATTATCAAAGATTTGGATATTTTTTTAGAACCTAATCCTGACTTATACTTCTCAACAACATTGTCCCTTACTTGTTTGGAGAGTTCCTTGGTCTTCATGGCAGTGTTTTGTTAGTGATGCCTCTTGCTTAGGTGTTGCAGGCTTTGGGGCCTTTCAAAATAGGTGTGTATATGTAATGACAGATCATGTGACACTTAGATTGCAGTCCTCAATCAGTATTTTGTAGAAGCAGGCATATCGCAGGCCTCAATCAATATTTGATGGAAACAGGTATATCGAATCCCTGAATCAGTATTTTGTGGAAGCAGGTATCTTGCAGGCCTCAATGAATATTTGGTGGAAACAGGTGTATCGAACCCCTTAATCAGTATTTTGTGGAAGCAGGTATCTCGCAGGCCTTAATCAATATTTGGCGGAAACAGGTGTATCAAACCCCTTAATCAATATTTTCTGGAAGCAGGTATATCACAGGCCTCAATGAATATTTGGTGGAAGCAGGTATATCAAACCCCTTAATCAGCATTTTGTGGAAGCAAGTATATCGCAGGCCTCAATCAATATTTAGTGGAAACAGGTATATCAAACCACTTAATCAGTATTTTGTGGAAGCAGATATCTCGCAGGCCTCAATCAATATTTGGTGGAAACAGGTATATCGAACCACTTAATCAGTATTTTGTGGAAGCAGGTATCTCGCAGGCCTCAATCAATATTTGGTGGAAGCAGGTATATCGAACCCCTTAATCAGTATTTTGTGGAAGCAGGTATATCGCAGGCCTCAATCAATATTTGGTGGAAGCAGGTATATCGAACCCCTTAGTCAGCATTTTGTGGAAGCAGGTATATTGAACCCCTTAGTCAGCATTTTGTGGAAGCAGGTATATCGCAGTCCTCAATCAATATTTGGTGGAAACAGGTAAATCGAACCACTTAATCAGTATTTTGTGGAAGCAGATATCTCGCAGGCCTCAATCAATATTTGGTGGAAACAGGTGTATCAAACCCCTTAATCAGTATTTTGTGGAAGCAGGTAAATCGCAGGCCTCAATCAATATTTGGTGGAAACAGGTATATCGAACCCCTTAATCTGTATTTTGTGGAAGAAGGTATATCGCAGGCCTCAATCAATATTTGGTGGAAACAGGTATATCGAACCCCTTAGTTAGTATTTTGTGGAAGCAGGTATATCGCAACCCTCAATCTGTATTTTGTGGTAGCAGTTGTCTCGCAGGTCTCAATCAATATTTGGTGGAAACAGGTATATTGAACCTCTTACTCAGTATTTTGTGGAAGCAGGTATCTCGCAGGCCTCAATCAATATTTGGTGGAAACAGGGGTATCGAACCCCTTAATCGGTATTTTGTGGAAACAGTTATATCGCAGGTCTCAATCAATATTTGGTGGAAACAGGTATATTGAACCTCTTACTCAGTATTTTGTGGAAGCAGGTATCTCGCAGGCCTCAATCAATATTTGGTGGAAACAGGGGTATCGAACCCCTTAATCAGTATTTTGTGGAAGCAGGTATATCGCAGGCCTCATTTATTAATTGGGTGAAATAGTTACAGTTGCAAGAAAAAGTATGTGAACCCTTTGGAATGATATGGATTTTTGCACAAATTGGTCATAAAATATGATCTGATCTTTATCTAAGTCACAACAATAGACAATCACAGTCTGCTTAAACTAATAACACACAAAGAATTAAATGTTACCATGTTTTTATTGAACACACCATGTAAACATTCACAGTGCAGGTAGAAAAATTATGTAAACCCCAAGAGCTAATTGGAGTGAGGTGTCAGCCAACTGGAGTCCAATCAATGAGATGAGATTGGAGGTGTTGGTTACAGCTTCCCTGCCCTATAAAAACCACACACCAGTTCTGGGTTTGCTTTTCACAAGAAGCATTGCCTGATGTGAATGATGCCTCGCACAAAAGAACTCTCAGAAGACCTACGATTAAGAATTGTTGACTTGCAAAAAGCTGGAAAGGGTTATAAAAGTATCTCCAAAAGCCTTGCTGCTCATCAATCCACGGTAAGACAAATTGTCTATAAATGGAGAAAGTTCAGCACTTCTGCTACTCTCCCTAGGAGTGGCCGTCCTGTAAAGATGACTGCAAGAGCACAGTGCAGACTGCTCAATGAGGTGAAGAAGAATCCTAGAGTGTCAGCTAAAGACTTATAAAAGTCTCTGGCATATGCTAACATCCCTGTTAGCGAATCTACGATACGTAAAACACTAAACAAGAAAGGATTTCATGGGTGGATACCACAGAGGAAGCCACTGCTGTCCAAAAAAAACATTGCTGTACGTTTACAGTTTGCACAAGAGCAACTGGATGTACCACAGCAGTACTGGCAAAATATTCTATGGACAGATGAAACCAAAGTTGAGTTGTTTGGAAGAAACACACAACACTATGTGTGGAGAAAAAGAGGCACAGCACACCAACATCAAAACCTCATCCCAACCGTGAAGTATGGTGGTGGGGGCATCATGGTTTGGGGCTGCTTTGCTGAGTCAGGGCCTGGATGGATTTCTATCATCGAAGAAAAAATGAGTTCCCAAGTTTATCAAGACATTTTGCAGGAGAACTTAAGGCCATCTGTCCACCAGCTGAAGCTCAACAGAAGATGGGTGTTGCAACAGGACAACGACCCAAAGCATAGAAGTAAATCAACAGAATGACTTAAACAGAAGAAAATACGCCTTCTGGAGTGGCCCAGTCAGAGTCCTGACTTCAACCCGATTGAGATGCTGTGGCATGACCTCAAGAAAGCGATTCACACCAGACATCCCAAGAATATTGCTGAACTGAAACAGTTCTGTAAAGAGAAATGGTCAAGAATTACTCTTGACTGTTGTGCACATCTGATCTGCAACTACAGGAAACGTTTGGTTGAAGTTATTGCTGCCAAAGGAGGTTCAACCAGTTATTAAATCCAAGGGTTCACATACTTTTTCCACCTGCACTGTGAATGTTTACATGGTGTGTTCAATAAAAACATTGTAACATTTAATTCTTTGTGTGTTAGTTTAAGCAGACTGTGATAGTCTATTGTTGTGACTTAGATGAAGATCAGATCACATTTTATAACCAATTTGTGCAGAAATCCATATCATTGCAAAGGGCTCACATGCTTTTTCTTGCAACTGTATATCGAACCCCTTAATAGGTATTTTGTGGAAGCAGGTATATTGCAGGCCTCAATCAATATTTGGAGGAAGCAGGTATATCGAACCCCTTAATCAGTATTTTGTGGAAGCAGCTATCTTGCAGGCCCCAATAAATATTGGGTGGAAACAGTCGTATCGAGCCCCTAAATCAGTATTTTGTGAAAGCAGGCCTCAATCAATATTTGGTGGATACAGGTATATCGAACCCCTTAATCTGTATTTTGTGGAAGCAAGTATATCGCAGGCCTTAATCAATATTTTGTGGAAACAGATATATCACACCCCTTAATCAGTATTTTGTGGAAGCAGGTATATCGCAAGCCTCAATCAATATTTGTTGGAAACAGGTATATCGAACCCCTTAATGAGTATTTTGTGGAAGCAGGTATATCGAAGCCCTCAATCAGTATTTTGTAGAAGCAGTTATATCAAACCACTTAATCAGTATTTTGTGGAAGCAAGTATATCGCAGGCCTCAATCAATATTTGGTGGAAACAGGTATATCAAACTCCTTAATCAGTATTTTGTGGAAGCAGGTATATCGCAGCCCTCAATCAGTATTTTGTGGAAGTAGGTATATCAAACCCCTTAATCAGTATTTTGTGGAATCAGGTATATCACAGGCCTCAATCAATATGTGGTGGAAACAGGTATATCTAACTCCTTAATCAGTATTTTGTGGAAGCAGGTATTTCGCAAGCCTCAATCAATATTTGGTGGAAACAGTTATATACAGAGCACCCGAGCACAATGTAAGTCAATGGAAGAACCTGGGCATTAAACCAGGCACCCCCTGCTCTGAAGGGTGTCAGGACTCTAGTTCGGCTTAGGAGTCCCTGCTCTGACTCCATATATAGCTATGTCCATATATGGAGTCAGTGCTTGGGGACACTGCAGTGTATTTAAATCTAATTTAGCCTCTATTTCTGAAAAGATTCAAACTCACAACCTTCTCCATAACAGCCAAGAATCTTAACCACTACACTATAGAGCTGCATGGCCAGTTACTTTAAAAAAAATTAAATTAAATTAAAAAAAAAGAGACTTCTGCTGTATAGGAATACTTACTAGTAGTAAGTATTCCTATACAGCAGAAGTCTCATATATTTTTTAATTTTTTTTTTTAAAGTAATTGGCCATGCAGCTCTATAGTGTAGTGGTTAACATTCCAGACTGTAATGTAGAAGGTTGTGAGTTTGAAGCCCATCAGGAACTTTTCAGAAAGAGAGGCTAAATTTAATTTAAACATATATAGAAGTTTTTAGCCATAATATATTTACATATATTATTATATATTTAGAATATATAATATATTATAATATATGTAAATATATTATGGCTAAAACATAATATATCAAGTTAATTTAGCCTCTATTTCTGAAAAGTTTCTGATGGGATTTGAACTCACAACCTTCTAGATTACAGCCCGAAATGTTAACCACTACACTATAAAGCTGCATAGCCTGTCACTTTAAAAAAAAACTATATATATACAGTACAGACCAAAAGTTTGGACACATCTTCTCATTCAAAGAGTTGTCTTTATTTTCATGACTATGAAGGCATCAAAACTATGAATTAACACATGTGGAATTATATACATAACAAACAAGTGTGAAACAACTGAAAATATGTCATATTCTAGGTTCTTCAAAGTAGCCACCTTTTGCTTTGATTACTGCTTTGCACACTCTTGGCATTCTCTTGATGAGCTTCAAGAGGTAGTCCCCTGAAATGGTCTTCCAACAGTCTTGAAGGAGTTCCCAGAGATGCTTAGCACTTGTTGGCCCTTTTGCCTTCACTCTGCGATCCAGCTCACCTCAAACCATCTCGATTGGGTTCAGGTCCGGTGACTGTGGAGGCCAGGTCATCTGGCGCAGCACCCCATCACTCTCCTTCATGGTCAAATAGCCTTTACTTTCAAAGTTTTCCCAATTTTTCGGCTGACTGACTGACCTTCATTTCTTAAAGTAATGATGGCCACTCGTTTTTCTTTACTTAGCTGCTTTTTTCTTGCCATAATACCAATTCTAACAGTCTAGTCAGTAGGACTATCAGCTGTGTATCCACCTGACTTCTACTCAGCGCAACTGATGGTCCCAATCCCATTTATAAGGCAAGAAATCCCACTTATTAAACCTGACAGGGCACACCTGTGAAGTGAAAACCATTTCAGGGGACTACCTCTTGAAGCTCATCAAGAGAATGCCAAGAGTGTGCAAAGCAGTAATCAAAGCAAAAGGTGGCTACTTTGAAGAACCTAGAATATGACATATTTTCAGTTGTTTCACACTTGTTTGTTATGTATATAATTCCACATGTGTTAATTCATAGTTTTGATGCCTTCAGTGTGAATCTACAATTTTCATAGTCATGAAAATAAAGAAAACTCTTTGAATTAGAAGGTGTGTCCAAACTTTTGGTCTGTACTGTATATGAGACTTCTGCTACTAGTAAATATCACTATACAGCAGAAGTCTCATATTTTTTATTTAAATTATTTTTTTTATTTTTTTTAAGTAAATGCCCATGCAGCTCTATAGTGTAGTGGTTAAGCTTCTTGGCTGTTATGTAGAAGGTTGTGAGTTTAAATCCTGCTAGAAACTTTTCAGAAATAGAGACTAAATTAAATTTTAAATACACTGACTTGAGCATCGCGCTCAAGCACACACGATATTAAGCTGAGCATAGCGATGCTCGAGCTGAACTGGTGTTCGGCCAAGCATGCTCACCACACCACTATCCATTAAATGGAGCTTCCACCAATTCCGATAACAAAGAGACAGCTGTGCTTAGTAATATTCTTGCATACCCATCCAGGATCTACGTATCTGCTGCACAATCATGCCAATTGCTACAGCAAAATACTGTCTTTATTTCTGTTGCTTTGCTGGGCTGCTTCTGATGATGTCATCATAGCCTACTCTTTAAACCTAGCCATGTCTCTTATTCATTCTATAGAGACACGTCCCCTAGCCTATTATATGCCTGTGTTTGACCCTGCTCTTCACTGGTTTTGCCCTAAACTTTGACTCTGCCTTTGTTTTATCCTATCACTTTCTCCCACCAGACTGATCTCATGCCTCTGTCTCACTATTCTCCTGTTCTGTCATCACAGTGTTGTGCTGCATCTGATGACTACTCTAAGAACTGTGAGTAGTTAATGGGAGTCTGTGACCAGCGACCGCACTACCCAACTATTTGCATGGACACATAGCTGTGGGTCACCTGATAAAAACGCTGTTGTTTTGTTTTTGATAAGAGTCTCCGTTCCTGAGTTATGATACTTTTTCCTAATATGCAAATTACACTTTCGCGCAACAAGAGGGTCACTGTTGCTCTTATTCCACCCAAGCTCTGCTCCTTTCTCTGGCCAGCTCCTCACTTGTTGCACCAATAGTGCAATGGTGGTGCCCTCGTTGCACCAAAGGCCTAAATTGCATAATAAATAAAAATATCATTACTTGGTAATGGAGTGTCAGATCAACAAAAGGAAAACAGTGTAATACACAGGTGAACCGTATCCATGTGTCTATGCAAATAGTTGGATAGGGAGGTTGCTAGTGACAGACTTCCTTTAAGTCCCAACCTCCTTATGAAAGACCCTGCTGAAGTATGGGAGGATCCCTTAGACACTACACCTTAGTCAGTGTTAGATCAGTTATCGTGCAAGGTTCCACTGTTAGGGTCCATTCACATGTCCGTTGTTTCTTTCCTGATCTGTTCCGTTTTTTGCGGAACAGATCTGGACCAGATCTGGACCCATTCATTTTCAATGGGTCCTGAAAAAAAATCAGACATTGAGCTGTCCCATTTTTTTCAGGACCCATTGAAAATGAATGGGTCCAGATCTGGTCCAGATCTGTTCCACAAAAAACGGAACAGATCAGGAAAGAAACAACGGACGTGTGAATGGACCCTTACAGTACATTTATGCATTAAAGATGCTTTTTCTAAGGAGCACTTTGTTAAAGAGGACCTGTCACCCAAACTATTTAGTAAAAAATTGTATTCCACATGAAATTACAGTTCTGGAGTATCTATTTTATGTTTTTATGTTGGGCCCACCAGAGGAAAAAAATTTCAGGGGCCCAACATCTATATTTTCAATAAAGTCTAATAGGCTTTGAATCAAAGAAATAGACCCTATTGGCAAGTGCTTGATTCAAATGGTAGCTCCATATGGACCCTTGGGGCCCATTTTGAATACAGAGACTAGGCCCACTGAAGGATGCTCTGGTACTCTGGTAGGCCAGTCTGACGGTGCTGAGAGAACCCCTATACCTTAATTTGCTGTTACCTGGATTTCCTTGTCTAAAGATCTGGAAGACCAACAGAAGCTACAATCAGAAAAGCACCATGAGGGCATTTCTGTTTTACCTTGGTCATTCTTTCCCACATAGTGTAGGTTAATTTCATAGCTTGAAAATATGTGCAGTATAGCATGTGATTATGTGAAATCTAGCGGTAAATGTCAGTGTGCTTCCAGTAGTTTTACTATATGTACTGTACTGAAATGTTATTCTAATGAAGCCCACCATAGATCATACCTTCATTACTAAATGTGGCAACTATATTTACACTCACTACTCTGACAAACCACAGACTTGCTTAACATGATGAATCATGAAGAGAGAATCTCAAACTACGTATTTGAGTATTGCTATATACCTAGTCACATAACTATTGCATTTATCCCCTTTCCTTTACGAGATCAGATACGGAGCAGTCTACAGCATTACTCTTTTAGTGCTCTACATGCCCCGACCTTTCTAAAGACAAATGGGCTGTGTTTTCTCCTTTCCTTCCAAGAGCTCATTCCAATCATATTTTTCAGAAGCAGAAAAAAATCAATATATCCATACTTGGAAAGAGAATAACATGATCTCATAGCTATGACTTTTTTCCTGTTGAAAGTGCAGGATACACTAAGGACAGCTCACTTACATAAACACATAAAGCTAGGAAGGGAAATTAGGAGCAGTATGCTTCTCGCTTTAAAGTTATTGAGATGGCTTTAACAATTGCATTGCATTTCTTTTTTATTTTGCTGAACCTTCAGTCGCAATTTTACATTGATAAAGTTCATATATAATACAACTATTTATCATGCTTTCTAAGGTAAAGGCTCCACATAATCATGCAGTTCCTCGCGATTTACTGTAAAATCAGGGCATTACCTGGAGTTACAGGTGACTTTAATGTTTCATTCGATGCAATTACTTTATCCAAAAACTTTTAAACACAAAAAGTGCAGAAATTGCATTTAAATAGCGGAAGAAGGGGGGATTCCTCGAAACGTGGCTGTTGCATATGAACTTATATCCATGAAGTTATATCCACATAAACTGTGGAGTAAACTTGTCTATTTGAGGACCCATTTGGGTATATGATATATAAGTTGGCATTGCAGTTTATCTCTGTACTTGAATGTTTCTTGAATATTTTTGTACTTGAAGGTTTTTAGATAAAGAACTCATATTGAATGAACTGGGCCATGCATTGTTTGTTTTTATATGACTGATGAGAAAGGAGGGAGTGCTCATGCATTTGCCAGGCAGCTAAACTCCCCCCACCGGATGATTAGTTGTATTTTGACTTTAAAGGGGTTGTGTAAGAATGGGGGAAGGGGGGGTTGGAAAACTTCCCCCCCACAACAAACATACATACACACACATATACACACACACACTTTACCAGACCTGTAAAGGGAAGATTACTTACCTGCTTCCCAGCGTTGGCTCCCTGCACCTTTTCCTGGTCTCCTCCTTCTCCTGCTCCTTCTCTTCCAGACTTGCGATGCTCCACTGGGTTCACTTGATGTAAACATCAGAATCCTCTTTCATCATGTGACAATTTGTCATGATGTAAGGGGAGCTGGTCACGGCCACAGCCAGTGTTTAACTGTGGCAATGTCAAACCGGATGTTTATATCAAGGGATCCCAGCGGAGCATCGCAGGCCTGGAGAAGGAGCAGGGAGCCAGCACCAGGAAGCAGGTGGGTAATTTTCTCTTTCCAGGTCCGGTAAAGTAGGGGGTTTGCCGGTAAAAGAGGTAGGGGTGTTAATGAACCAATTTTTGGTGAATTGCCTAAACTGGGAATGGTGATGAGGATGACATCTTGGTAGGTATAGGATCTTAGGGGACACACGAAATGCAGACAAAGTTGAGACCAATATAGCAAGGTGGAAACATATCTGGGAGCTACAGTTCAAAATAAAGGACAAAAATAAAATGAATTAGTGTCTGGTTAGAGTTGATTAGATTTGCAATTCAGAGAAATAGAGGTAGGCATCTTTTATGTTATACTGTAATACTTATGTAGTATATAATTTTCCATTGAAAGAATATTTACAAGGCTACAGGTGCAAACAAGAAAACTCCAAATGTGGATTTCCAGGGGCAACATTTCTAAATATAATATGGAGCCTATGTCTGCATTTCTGAGGGAGGTAGAACTGAAAAAAGAAAATGGGATGATGTTCCACAGATTGTTCGTATGGTTAAATTGGATGAAAATTGTAAAAAAAAAAAATATGTTAAAGGAGCATTCCCATCTGTGTCGCTAGGATATGCCAATTTGGTCTTTTATGGAGTAAAATATTATTATATTAAATTAGGTTTGTCAGGTTTCTGGACATATAACAATCATTAGGTTCCTCACTTCCCATATTATACATATGTCATCATTACATTCATAATATAAAGTTTCATTCAATTCCACCTTCTCCTTCTTGGTGCATTATTTTTTTGTCAATGAGTGTAATGAAATCCTGCCTAAACAGAACCTATGGACCACGAAGGGAGAATTATGACGTAAAGGGGTTATCCCATTATTGATGTAAAAAATCAGGATCAAAATCACACATCATATAGTGCATGACAATCTCTTTCTAACAAAGTTAGAACCAGCCCTGTACTGCACATAGGTGCAGAGATCTCCACATTCATTGGTCCAATTGTTCTGGTATATTTATTACAAGCTGGCAGCTCAGGGGGTGAGTTATTTTTCAGGGGATGTGTCCTTTCTGCTACAGCTCTCTCCCTGTTACTGCCACAGCATCTAACAGAAATGATGGCTGGTGACAATTGAATATTTAAACTGAGCATGTGCGACCATCACAGTGAGGTGGACAAGAAATAAGAAAAAGAATAAATAGTAGATGGTGCTATACAGATACATTTTGTTGAATAGCTTAGTAACTATACTATTTTTTTATTACATGCAATTGCAAAAGTACTCAGATCCAATTGGTTTAACAAATGTAAAAAAATCTGTGTCAGAACCCCTTTAAATTAGTACAGTTTTCTGCCATAATTTCAATGAAAAAAAGTGAGTTAAACAGAGGAAAGGGGAAGTATGGCTTTACAAATAACTGACTGAGGCTACTGCTGCAGGGAAGAAGGAGTGTTTGCCTGTGGAGCCTGATGTAAAGTACCTGCTGATGCGCCTTGGGACATTTTGACCACATCACTTCACTTTATCGAGGATTGGTGAAATAGGGGAGGTCTTCTCCTCCCCTAGATCTAAATCTAAATCAAAGCTGTCTGATGCCAGCAAAATTGATAAATTCCTATTCTCTCCAAAAACTGGTTCTGCAATGGCAACGGCACCTGAGAACCCATGGGGGGGATGCCTGTGCTGATGGTCCTGTCTCCGACTATGCAGTGATGCCTCATTTGGATCAATAAAAAGTAGAAAAAGGGGTAACCCTGGAGGAGATTGGATATGGGGGAAATATAGAACTTCCCTAGCAATGATTCTAGCGGAAATACAAAGCTGCAAGATTAGTATCAGAGATGTATATGATCAGACCAGCTCTATTAAGATGGATTCACAAATCCTGAAATTGCATCTTCAGAGAATCATAGAGAGGATGGGGAGAAGGAGAAACGGCTTAGCCTTATGGAAGATAGAACGTCTGAGATAAATTAGAACTTGAATTAGGATAGGTCACTGAAAGACACTTTAAGACAGAAAGTTGAAATCTTGAAAATAGATCATGTCGCTATAATCTAAGATTGGTGGGTTTCTCTGAAGGGTGTATCTTCACAGCATAGACAATTGCCTTCAGATGATACGAGATGTGCAGCACCTGAAACTACAGATACTGGAAGCCTGTGCTAGCATTTCTCCTGCGGTGTTGCTATCAGTGTGTGAAGAGTGGGAGAAAAGGGTTGCATTGACAATCCAACACAATGGGCAGCACATTGAACACATTTTGTAAGTGGTCAGAAACTTGTAAATAACTCATGAAAGAATAAAGTTACGTTAAAACCAAGCACACCATTGTTTTTCTTGTGAAATTACCAATAAGTTTGATGTGTCAAATGACCCTCTTCCTATTGAAAAAAACAAAAGTTGGATTCAAAATGGCCAACTTCAAAATGGCCGCCATGGTCACCACCCATCTTGAAAAGTTTCCCCCCTCACATATACTAATGTGCCACAAACAGGAAGTTAATATTACCAACCATTCCCATTTTATTAAGGTGTATCCATATAAATGGCCCACCCTGTATATGAGAAGGCGTTGTTTGCTGATACACTGTAGGAGTGGTTCATTGAGATTTTTGGCAAGGACTCTTTTTCTGAGCTTTTTTGTTATTAAACATGCCCACAGATTACCCGTACAGAGGAGATCGGTTGGTGATAGACCTCCTCATATTGTGGTTAAATTCCTCACCTCAACTGATAGAGACATCCTGCGCAAAGCTAGGACAGCAGAAGAGATTATGTGTGAGGGGCAAAGAATAAGGATTTTTTCAGACCATCCTCTGTAAACACAAAGCAAAAGTGCCTCCTTTTTTGATGTGAAGAAAATCTTGCAGGACAGAGGAATGCAATTTTCTATCCCTTTTCAGTCTAGATTAAGGGTAATCCATGAGGGACAAACTTTCTTTTTTGATACTCCTAATCTAGCTACAGAGTGGTTGGAGATTCAATAATGGACCCCTCTCCCTTTTTTCTGTAGTGGCTGTTCCCTGTTATAATATCCTGTTTGAGGGTATTTGGAGCGATACTAAGTGTCCTTTATTTGGATGTTTATTTATTATTCTATTTTTGGGGGGTTTCTTTATGATAGTCAGAGGTTTGGGGTCAGCTAGGTATGTGGTAATTAAGATTTCTCATGGTAGGTGGCAGCAACTGTGAGGATATGGGGGTGTGGGGGATAGTGGAGTGGTTAAGAGAGTGTTAGACACTGTTGTTATTGTATTAAGGATGTTTTTTTTTAACCCTTTCTACTCTGTGCCAGTTTTCACCTTCCTGCCCAGGCCATTTTTTCTGCAAATCTGACATGTGTCACTTTATGTCGTAGTAACTTTGGAACACTTTTATTTATCCAAGCCATTCTTACATTGTTTTCTCGTGACACATTGTACTTCATGATAGTCATAAATTTGAGTCAATATATTTCACCTTTATTTATTAAAAAATCCCAAATTTACCCAAAATTTTGAAAAATTCACAATTTCCAAAATTTTTATTTCTCTGCTTTTAAAACAGAAAGTGATACCTAATAAAATATTTATTACCTAACATTTCCAATATGTCTACTTCATGTTGGCATCATTTTGTAAATTTCATTTTATTTTTTAGGACGTTAGAAGGCTTAGAATTTTAGAAACAATTCTTAAAATTTTTAGGAAAATTTCTAAAACCCACTTTTTAAGGATTATTTCAGGTCTGAAGTCACTTTGTGGGGCTTACATAGTGAAACCCCCCATAAATGACCCCATTGTAGAAACTACACCCCTCAAGCTACTCAAAACTGATTTTACAAATTTTGTTAACCCTTTAGGTGTTCCACATCGAGGGTTAACAGCCAAACAAAACTCAATATTTATTACCCTGACTCTGCAGTTTACAGAAACACCCCACATGTGGTCATAAACTGATCTAATGGCACACGGCAGGGTGCAGAGGGAAAGGAACGCAATATGGTTTTTGGAAGGCAGATTTTTCTGAACTGGTTTTTAGATGCCATGTCCTATTTTAATGCATCCTTACAGTAGAAACTCCCAAAAAGTGACCCCATTTTGGAAAATAGTGGATAAGGTGCCAGTACATATGATTTTTAATTGCTCTATATTACATTTTTTGTGAGGCAAGGTAACCAAAAAAATGGCTGTTTTGGCACCGTTCATCTGACAGGGTAGATCATGTGCTATTTTATAGAGCAGGTTGTTACAGACACAATTATATCAAATATGTCTACTTTGTTTCGATTTTACATAATAAAGCATTTTTGGTCTCCATTTTCTGAACGCCTTATTTTAAAAAAATTCTGCCTATCATCTTGTGCAGGGGCTCATTTTTTGCAAGAATAGTTGACGTTTTTATTGGTAGCATTTTTGGATACATATGATTTTTTGATCATTCATTATTACACTTTATGGGGCAAGGTGACCAAAAAATTGGTAATTTTGGCACAGTTTTTATTTATTTATTTTTCCAGCGTTCACCTGAGGGGTTAGGTCATGTGAAATTTTTATAGAGCAGATCGTTACGGACGTGGCAATACGTAATATGTATACTTTTTCTTATTTATTTAAGTTTTACACAATAATAGCATTTTTGAAACCAAAAAAATTATGTTTTAGTGTCTCCATAGTCTGAGAGCCATAGCTTTTTTATTTTTTGACCAATTGTCTTAAGTAGTGTCTCCTTTTTTGTGGGATGAGGTGACAGTTTGATTGGTACTATTTTGGGGGGCATATGCCTTTTTGATCACTTGGTGTTGCAATTTTTGTGATGTAAGGTGACGAAAAATTGCCTTTTTGGCACTGTTTCTATTTTTATAGAGCAGGTTGTTTCAGATGTGGAAATTCCTAATATGTCTACGTTTTTTATTTATTTCACTTTAGCACAATAATAGCAGTTTTGAAGCAAAAAAAAATAAAAAATGTTGTGTCTCCATTGTCTGAGAGTGATAGCTTTTTTATTTTTTAACCGATTGTCTTAGGTAGGATCTTATTTTTTGTGGGATGAGGTGATGGTTTGATTGGTACTATTTTGGTGGCATATGCCTGTCACGGCTGAGGATGGGGAAAACCCTCAGCCGTGCGATGTTAAAGGTAAATGAAGCTGCTAGGCCAGAACAACAGAACTAGGGAGCAGGTCACCTCCTACAGCGTCCCTAATTCTGACCCTGACTCCTAGCTGTATGAGCCGACCCTGATTGTAGGAGGGCTCATACTCCGGAACCTGGGGTCCCTATTAGCCCTCAGGGTGGCCCTGAACTAGGAGCAGGGTAAGACGACCTGTTCCTCCTAGATACGGAGGAACAGGAGTCTCACAGGCCGAGCTGCAAGGAACGCGGAACAGATACAGCATATAGATATGGCAGGTGAGTGAAACTACTTCCACACCTACCTGGCACAGACACACTGACTGGATCCCGTGCTCACAAGCTGATGTCCAGACCAAACATAAATGGACACAGCACACACACCTAAACACACAGGAACCCAGATCCATAGCTGCAGTAAGAATAACACAAACATAAAGCATAACATCACCACGACATTATTTATGACTGCAAGGGTGGCCCTCACTGGAGAGATGGTAAAGGCTACCAGGAGGATGACTCCAGCAACTTGCCTGGAGTACCCCTCAGACTTCTGGCTTCCAGCAGGAACTAAATAGGGCAAGCAGCCACACACACACACTAGGAAATGAGTTAACCCTTCCATCACCAAACAGGGTAGTGAAGCCACTTAAAGGGGAAGTACAGAGGGCACACCTCACAGGAAAAGTGCACACATAAAAACACAAATTGCCATAGGCAACCGCATGCATAGACAGTGAGCAGCCCAGCAACAAGCTTAGGCTGCTACACTGCCAAGAACACCATGTTGCCAGTGGCAACCGCACGTGAGACCAAACACTCACAGCTGTGGTGAACACCAACACGACCGCTGACAACTGCATGCAGACTCTAAGCCTGCATTCACACGTCCGTGCTGTGTTGCGGACCCGCAAATTGCAGACAAGAATAGGACATGCTCTATCTTTTTGCGGAGCTGCGGACCCAAAGATCGGCGCCGCGCACCGCAAATGCGGATGCGGACAGCACACTGTGTGCTGTCTGCATCCATTCCGTCCCCATAGAGAATGAATGGGTCTGCACCCGTTCCGCAAAATTGCGGAACGGAAGCGGACCCATTTTGCGGACGTGTGAATGGAGCCTAAGAGTCACGACCACAGCATAGTCGTAACAATGCCTTTTTGATCGCTTAGTGTTACAATTTTTGTGATGTAAAGTGACAAAAATGGCATTTTTTTATACCATTTTTATTTTTTACAGTGTTTACCTGAGGAGTTAGGTCATGTAATATTTTTGTAGAGCTGGTTGTTATGGATGCGACGATACCTAATATTTATACTTTTATTTATTTATTTCACTTTAACACCTTAACGACCAAGGACGAGAATGCTCGTCCTAAATAGACGGCACATAGCGCTAGAGGACGAACATTCTCGTCCTGCGATCCTTCTCTTCCCCCACGTGCGGTCCCGCGATCAGCGGCAGAGGATCCGGCTGTTACTGACAGCCGGATCCCTGCTGCATCCACCAGCATCGGTGATGATGCCGATGCTGGTGGATTAACCCCTCATATGCCGCGGTCAGTGCTGACCGCGGCATATGGGAGGTTTGCGCTCCCTCACCTCATCCATCGGTCCCTGCGCTGCTGTGGCAGGGACTCGATGGTTGCCATGGCAGCGCCAAGCCATTCTAAGGCTTAGGGTCTGGCATGTACGGAGGCCTAAGAGGCCCAGCCCCCAGGCTGGGTCTCCTAGGCAACTGTTAGCGTCTTACAATGTAAGACACTAACAGTTCAATACAGCACAATACAGATGTATCGTGCTGCATTGAAACAGGGATCAGACCCTGTAATGTTGAAGTCCCAGAGTGGGACAAATAATAAAGTGAAAGAAAAAAAAGTTAATAAAATGAAAGTTTTACAAAAAAAAATGTAAAGTTTCAAGTAAAAAAAAAAAAGCGTCCTTTTCCAAAAATAAAGTAAAAAAAATGTAAAAAATAGGGAAAAGACATATAGACATATTAGGTATCGTCGCGTCCGTATCGACCAGCTCTATAAACATATCACATGACCTAACCCCTCAGATGAACACCGTAAAAAATAAAATATAAAAACTGTGCTAAATTTTTAAAAAAATTGTCACCTTACATCACAAAAAGTACAACAGCACAAAAAAAGTAAAAAAAAATTAGCCCCTACCTGAGACAATCGGCCAATAAATAAAAACACTATGGCTCAGAATATGGAGACACTAAAACATTTTTTTATTTTTTTTAAAAGCTGTTATTGTGTAAAACTTACATAAATAAATAAAAAGTATACATATTAGGTATCGCTGCATCCGTATCGATCGGCTCTATAAAAATATCACATGACCTAACCCCTTTGGTGAACACCGTAAAAAATAAAAACTGTGCTAAATAAACCATTTTTTGTCACCTTACATCACAAAAAGTGTAATAGCAAGCGATCAAAAAGTCATATGCACCCCAAAATAGTGCCAATCAAACCGTCATCTCATCCCGCAAAAATCATACCCTACCCAAGATAATCGCCCAAAAACTGAAAAAAATATGGCTCTTAGACTATGGAAACACAAAAAATTTTTATTTTTTGCTTCAAAAATGAAAACATTGTCTAAAACTGACATAAATAAAAAAATGTATACATATTAGGTATTGCCGCGTCCGTATCGACCGGCTCTAATAAAATATCACATGACCTAACCCCTTAGGTGAACACCGTAAAAAAGAAAAACTGTGCTAAATATACAATTTTTTGTCACTTTACATCACAAACAGTGTAATAGCAAGCGATCAAAAAGTCATATGCACCCCAAAATAGTGCCAATAAAACTGTCATCTCATCCCGCAAAAATCATACCCTACCCAAGATAATCTCCCAAAAACTGAAAAATCTATGGCTCTCAGACTATGGAGACTTTAAAACATGATTTTTTTTGTTTCAAAAATGAAATCATTGTGTAAAACTTACATAAATAAAAAAAATTGTATACATATTAGGTATCGCCGCGTCTGTGACAACCTGCTCTATAAAAATACCATATGATCTATACTGTCAGATAAATGTTGTAAATACCAAAAAAACCGGTGCCAAAACAGCTATTTTTTGTTACCTTACCTCACAAAAAGTGTAATATAGAGCAGCCAAAAATCATATGTACCCTAAACTAGTACCAACAAAACTTCCACCCTATCCCGTAGTTTCTAAAATGGGGTAATTTTTTTGGAGTTTCTACTCTAGGGGTGCATCAGGGGGGCTTCAAATGGGACATGGTGTCAAAAAAAAAGCCTTCCAAAAACCGTATGGCATTCCTTTCCTTCTGCGCCCTGCCGAGTGCCCGTACAGCAGTTTACAACCACATATGGGGTGTTTCTGTAAACTATAGAATCAGGGCAATAAATATTGAGTTTTGTTTGGTTGTTAACCCTTGCTTTGTAACTGGAAAAAAATATTAAAATGGAAAATCTGCCAAAAAAGTTACATTTTGAAATTGTATCTCTATTTTCCATTAATTCTTGTGGAACACCTAAAGGGTTAACTACGTTTGTAAAATCAGTTTTGAATACCTTGAGGGGTGTAGTGTCTTAGATGGGGTCACTTTTTTGGAGTTTCTACTCCAGGGCTGCATCAGGGGGGCTTCATATTGGGAGATGGTGTCAAAAAAAACAGTCTAGCAAAATCTGCCTTCCAAAAACCGTATGGCATTCCTTTCCTTCTGCGGTCTGCCGTGTGCCCGTACAGCAGTTTATGACCACATATTGGGTGTTTTTGTAAACTACAGAATCAGGGCCATAAATATTGAGTTTTGTTTGGCTGTTAACCCTTGCTTTGTAACTGGAAAAAAAATATTAAAATGGAAAATCTGCCAAAAAAGTAAAATTTTGAAATTGTATCTCTATTTTCCATTAATTCTTGTGGAACACCTAAAGGGTTAATGATGTTTGTAAAATCAGTTTTGAATACCTTGAGGGGTGTAGTTTCTTAGATGGGGTCACTTTTATGGAGTTTCTACTCTAGGGGTGCATCAGGGAGGCTTCAAATGGGACATGGTGTCAAAAAAAACAGTCTAGCAAAATCTGCCTTCCAAAAACCGTATGGCATTACTTACCTTCTGCGCCCTGCCGTGTGCCCGTACAGCAGTTTACGACCACATATGGGGTGTTTCTGTAAACTACAGAATCAGGGCCATAAATATAGAGTTTTGTTTGGCTGTTAACCCTTGCTTTGTAACTGAAAAAAAATATAAAAAAGTGGAAAATCTGCTAAAAAAGTTAAATTTTGAAATTGTATCTCTATTTTCCATTAATTCTTGTGGAACACCTAAAGGGTTAACGACGTTTGTAAAATCAGTTTTGAATACCTTGAGGGGTGTAGTTTCTTAGATGGTGTCACTTTTTTGGAGTTTCTACTCTAGGGCTGCATCAGGGGGCTTCAAATGGGACATGGTGTAAAAAAAAAAACAGTCCAGCAAAATCTGCCTTCCAAAAACCTTATGGCATTCCTTTCCTTCTGCGCTCTGCCGTGTGCCCGTACAGCGGTTTACAACCACATATGGGGTGTTTCTGCAAACTACAGAATCAGGGCCATAAATATTGAGTTTTGTTTGGCTGTTAACCCTTGCTTTGTAACTGGAAAAAATATATAAAAATGGAAAATCTGCCAAAAAAGTGAAATTTTGAAATTTAATCTCTATTTTCCATTAATTATTGTGGAACACTTAAAGGGTTAACGATATTTGTAAAATCAGTTTTGAATACCTTGAGGAGTGTAGTTTCTAGAATGGGGTAATTTTTGGGTGGTTTCTATTATGTAAGCTTCACAAAGCCTTGTAACGTCCCCCAAAAATAAAATGTCATTCCCCAAATGATCCAGACATGAAGTAGACATATGGGAAATGTAAAGTAATAACTATTTTTGTAGGTATTAATATGTATTATAGTAGAGAAATTGAAACTTGGAAATTTGCAAATTTTTTCACATTTTTGGCAAATTTGGTATTTTTTTATAAATAAAAAATACTTTTTTTTACTCCATTTTACCAGTGTCATGAAGTACAATATTTGACGAAAAAAAACTATCTCAGAATGGCCTGGATAAGTCAAAGCTTTTTAAAGTTATCACCACATAAAGTGACACTGGTCAGATTTGCAAAAAATGGCCTGGTCCTGAAGGTGAAAATGAGCCCTGTCCTTAAGGGGTTAACACAATAATAGCATATTTGAAACAAAAAAAATTATGTTTAGTGTCTCCATGTTCTGAGAGTTTTATTCATTTTTTGAGCAATTTTTTTATTTAGGGGCAAATTTTTTGCAGGATGAGGTGACGGTTTTATTGGTATAATTTTGTGGGACATACGCCTTTTTAATCGCTTGGTGTTGCACTTTTTGTGATGTAAGGTGACAAAAATAGCACGGCATCGGGCTGCCTTCTCACCTATCGGGTCCCCGCCACCGCAGCGCGGGGACCCGATGGGCTCCCTCACCCGCAGCAAATCCCTTCTATGTCGCCGATGCCGGCGCATACAGCAGGGGTCCGGCTAACGGGAACAGCCGGTCCCCTGCAGCTGATTGGACGGGCGCAGCTCCTGCATCCGCCCGATCAGCGGGCTGAATAGCACGGCGCTGGGCGGCAAGTCACATCCCGCTGCGCCGTACTATTACACCACTGGGCGGGAAGGGGTTAAACTTTCTCTGCTATGATAAAAGTAGTTTCCTGGAATGTACGAGGACTGAATGATCAGCTAAAGCGATTTTTAAGTTTTTAAGTTTTGTCAATCATTTAACCTGGATATCATTTGTTTCCAGGAAACTGATTTATGTAAGGAATCAGTAATGTTCCTGAAGAAATTTTTGGTGGCTTTATGTTATCAAGCTTCAAATTCCTCATAATCTAGAGGGGTGGCTCTGCTGATAAATAAAAAAAAATTCCCTGTGAACCAAGAGAGATTAAATTGGACCTGGAAAGTAGATTTATCTTTCTGCATTGCAGTCAAATATGCAGTGTGTTTTGGTATCTACAAGTGGGATGCGAAAGTTTGGGCAACCTTGTTAATCGTCATGATTTTCCTGTATAAATCGTTGGTTGTTACGATAAAAAATGTCTGTTAAATATATCATATAGGAGACACACACAGTGATATTTGAGAAGTGAAATGAAGTTTATTGGATTTACAGAAAGTGTGCTATAATTGTTTAAACAAAATTAGGCAGGTGCATAAATTTGGGCACCACAAAAAAGAAATGAAATCAATATTTAGTAGATCCTCCTATTGCAGAAATTACAGCCTCTAAACGCTTCCTGTAGGTTCCAATGAGAGTCTGGATTCTGGTTGAAGGTATTTTGGACCATTCCTCTTTACAAAACATCTTTAGTTCATTCAGGTTTGATGGCTTCCGAGCATGGACAGCTCTCTTTAAGTCACACCACAGTTTTTCAATTATATTCAGGTCTGGGGACTGAGATGGCCATTCCAGAACGTTGTACTTGTTCCTCTGCATAAATGCCTTAGTGGATTTTGAGCCATGTTTAGGGTCATTGTCTTGTTGAAAGATCCAGCCCCGATGCAGCTTCAGCTTTGTCACTGATTCCTGGACATTGGTCTCCAGAATCTGCTGATACTGAGTGGAATCCATGCGTCCCTCAACTTTGACAAGATCCCCAGTCCCTGCACTGGCCACACAGCCCCACAGCATGATGGAACCACCACCATATTTTACTGTAGGTAGCAGGTGTTTTTCTTGGAATTCTGTGTTCTTTTTCCTTCATGCATAACGCCCCTTGTTATGCTCAAATAACTCAATTTTAGTTTCATCAGTCCACACCACCTTATTCTAAAATGAAGCTGGCTTGTCCAAATGTGCTTTAGCCCACCTCAAGCGGCACTTTTTGTGCTGTGGGCGGAAAAAAGGCTTCCTCTGCATCACTCTCGCATACAGCATCTCCTTGTGTAAAGTGCGCCGAATGGTTGAACGATGCACAGTGAGTCCATCTGCAGCACGATGATGTTGTAGGTCTTTGGTGCTGGTCTGTGGGTTGACTCTGACTGTTCTCACCATTCGTCGCTTCTGTCTATCCAAGATTTTTCTTGGTCTGCCACTTCGAGCCTTAACTTGAACTGAGCCTGTGGTCTTCCATTTCCTCAATATGTTCCTAACTGTGGAAACAGACAGCTGAAATCTCTGAGACAGCTTTCTGTATCCTTCCCCTAAACCATGATGGTGAACAATCTTTGTCTTCAGGTCATTTGAGAGTTGTTTTGAGACCCCCATGTTGCTACTCTTCAGAGAAAATTAAAAGAGGAGGGAAACGTACAATCGACCCCCTTAAATACTCTTTCTCATAGTTGGATTCACCTGTGTATGTAGGTCAGGGGTCACTGAGCTTACCAAGCCAATTTGAGTTCCAATAATTAGTTCTAAAGGTTTTGGAATCAATACAATGACAACAGTGCCCAAATTTATGCACCTGCCTAATTTTGTTTAACCACTTCAGCCCCCAGTGCTTAAACACCCTGAAAGACCAGGCCACTTTTTACACTTCTGACCTACACTACTTTCACCATTTATTGCTCGGTCATGCAACTTACCACCCAAATGAATTTTACCTCCTTTTCTTCTCACTAATAGAGCTTTCATTTGGTGGTATTTCTTTGCTGCTGACATTTTTACTTTTTTTGTTATTAATCGAAATTTAACGATTTTTTTGCAAAAAAATGAAATTTTTCACTTTCAGTTGTCAAATTTTGCAAAAAAAACTACATCCATATATAAATTTTGCTCTAAATTTATTGTTCTACATGTCTTTGATAAAAAAAAAATGTTTGGGTAAAAAAAAAATGGTTTGGGTAAAAGTTATAGCGTTTACAAACTATGGTACAAAAATGTGAATTTCCGCTTTTTGAAGCAGCTCTGACTTTCTGAGCACCTGTCATGTTTCCTGAGGTTCTACAATGCCCAGACAGTACAAACACCCCACAAATGACCCCATTTCGGAAAGTACACACCCTAAGGTATTCGCTGATGGGCATAGTGAGTTCATAGAACTTTTTATTTTTTGTCACAAGTTAGCGGAAAATGATGATTTTTTTTTTTTTTTTTTCTTACAAAGTCTCATATTCCACTAACTTGTGACAAAAAATAAAAACTTCCATGAACTCACTATGCCCATCAGCGAATACCTTGGGGTCTCTTCTTTCCAAAATGGGGTCACTTGTGGGGTAGTTATACTGCCCTGGCATTCTAGGGGCCCAAATGTATGGTAAGGAGTTTGAAATCAAATTCAGTAAAAAATGACCTGTGAAATCCGAAAGGTGCTCTTTGGAATGTGGGCCCCTTTGCCCACCTAGGCTGCAAAAAAGTGTCACACATCTGGTATCCCCGTACTCAGGAGAAGTTGAGGAATGTGTTTTGGGGTGTCTTTTTACATATACCCATGCTGGGTGAGAGAAATATCTTGGTCAAATGCCAACTTTGTATAAAAAAATGGGAAAAGTTGTCTTTTGCCAAGATATTTCTCTCACCCAGTATGGGTATATATAAAATGACACCCCAAAACACATTCCCCACGTTCTCCTGAGTACGGAGATACCAGATGTGTGACACTTTTTTGCAGCCTAGGTGGGCAAAGGGGCCCATATTCCAAAGAGCACCTTTCGGATTTCACAGGTCATTTTTTACAGAATTTGATTTCAAACTCCTTACCACACATTTGGGCCCCTAGAATGCCAGGGCAGTATAACTACCCCACAAGTGACCCCATTTTGGAAAGAAGACACCCCAAGGTATTCCGTGAGGGGCATGGCGAGTTCCTAGAATTTTTTATTTTTTGTCACAAGTTAGTGGAAAATGATGTTTTTTTTTGTTGTTTTTTTTTTCATACAAAGTCTCATATTCCACTAACTTGTGACAAAAAATAAAAACTTCCATGAACTCACTATGCCCATCAGCGAATACCTTGGGGTCTCTTCTTTCCAAAATGGGGTCACTTGTGGGGTAGTTATACTGCCCTGGCATTCTAGGGGCCCAAATGTGTGGTAAGGAGTTTGAAATCAAATTTAGTAAAAAATGACCTGTGAAATCCGAAAGGTGCTCTTTGGAATGTGGGCCCCTTTGCCCACCTAGGCTGCAAAAAAGTGTCACACATCTGGTATCCCCGTACTCAGGAGAAGTTGAGGAATGTGTTTTGGGGTGTCTTTTTACATATACCCATGCTGGGTGAGAGAAATATCTTGGTCAAATGCCAACTTTGTATAAAAAAATGGGAAAAGTTGTCTTTTGCCAAGATATTTCTCTCACCCAGCATGGGTATATGTAAAATGACACCCCAAAACACATTCCCCACCTTCTCCTGAGTACGGAGATACCAGATGTGTGACACTTTTTTGCAGCCTAGGTGGGCAAAGGGGCCCATATTCCAAAGAGCACCTTTCGGATTTCACAGGTCATTTTTTACAGAATTTGATTTCAAACTCCTTACCACACATTTGGGCCCCTAGAATGCCAGGGCAGTATAACTACCCCACAAGTGACCCCATTTTGGAAAGAAGAGACCCCAAGGTATTCGCTGATGGGCATAGTGAGTTCATGGAAATTTTTATTTTTTGTCACAAGTTAGTGGAATATGAGACTTTGTATGAAAAAAAAAAAAAAAAAATCATCATTTTCCACTAACTTGTGACAAAAAATAAAAAGTTCGAGGAACTCGCCATGCCCCTCACGGAATACCTTGGGGTGTCTTCTTTCCAAAATGGGGTCACTTGTGGGGTAGTTATACTGCCCTGGCATTTTCCAGGGGCCCTAATGTCTGGTAAGTAGGTAAATGACCTGTGAAATCCGAAAGGTGCTCTTTGGAATGTGGGCCCCTTTGCCCACCTAGGCTGCAAAAAAGTGTCACACATCTGGTATCTCCGTACTCAGGAGAAGGTGGGGAATGTGTTTTGGGGTGTCATTTTACATATACCCATGCTGGGTGAGAGAAATATCTTGGCAAAAGACAACTTTTCCCATTTTTTTTATACTAAGTTGGCATTTGACCAAGATATTTATCTCACCCAGCATGGGTATATGTAAAATGACACCCCAAAACATATTCCCCAACTTCTGCTGAATACGGAGATACCACATGTGTGACACTTTTTTGCAGCCTAGGTGAGCAAAGGTGCCCAAATTCCTTTTAGGAGGGCATTTTTAGACATTTGGATACCAGACTTCTTCTCACGCTTTGGGGCCCCTAAAATGCCAGGGCAGTATAAATACCACACATGTGACCCCATTTTGGAAAGAAGACACCCCAAGGTATTCAATGAGGGGCATGAAAAAAAAAAATTTTGGCACAAGTTAGCGGAAATTGATTTTTTTGATTTTGTTCTCACAAAGTCTCCCTTTCCGCTAACTTGGGACAAAAATTTCAATCTTTCATGGACTCAATAAGCCCCTCAGCGAATACCTTGGGGTGTCTTCTTTCCAAAATGGTGTTATTTGTGGGGTGTTTGTACTGCCCTGGCATTTGAGGGTCTCCGCAATCATTACATGTATGCCCAGCATTAGGAGTTTCTGCTATTCTCCTTATATTGAGCATACGGGTAATGAGATTTTTTTTTTCCGTTCAGCCTCTGGGCTGAAAGAAAAAAATGAACGGCACAGATTTCTTCATTCGCATCGATCAATGTGGATGAAAAAATCTCTGCCAAAAAAAGAAAAAGGAGGGGAAAGGCGTCTGCCAGGACATAGGAGCTCCGCCCAACATCCATACCCACTTCAGCTCGTATGCCCTGGCAAACCAGATTTCTCCATTCACATCAATTGATGTGGATGAATAAATCATTGCCGGGATTTTTTTTTTTATATATACAAAGTGTTTGCCAAAGTATATGAACACCGCCACCTCCTCAGCTCATATGCCTCGGCAAACGTATCTTTTACTGCAGAGGAGAAATCTTGTCTTGCAGCGCCGCATACACCGACTTGCGTGTAATCTGACAGCAGCGCAATGCTTCTGTCCGAATGCACATCAGTGCTGCAGCTGGTCGTTCGGTTGGTCCACCTGAAAGGTAAAAAAAAAAAAAAAAAAAAGAAAAAACCAGGCCGCAAAGCAATAACTTTATTAACTGTTGAACAGAACATAGAAACTTTTTTTAAACTTTTTTAACTGAACGTTTAACTTTTTTACTTACCGGTATTTTTTTTTTTGTTTCGTTTTTTTTACCTTTATAGAACAAACCTCTCCTTCCCCATGGGACAATGTGCAAAGCGCAAATCGCCCAAAGATGTGGCGAAGTACGTTATGCACTTTATCCCAGGTGAAAGGAGAGGTTTGCAGCAGCTGTGAGTGAATGGGCCCTAATAGCCCTGTGTGCCTGTCCTGGGGAGATGTGATCCCTATGCTAGGTGTACCTGTGTGTGGTAATTCCGGAAACACTCTCCATAGCATAGGGCAGGGTAGTCAGCACAGTCAGGACAGAAATAGCGGGTGTCACGCCTTATTCCACTCCTGCTACAGACACGACATCTTTTTCGGGGTGACGGTTGGGTTGAGGTACCAGGAACGACACTGGGGAAATGTCGCTCGTGTAGACGGCTAACTACACTGGTGGATGGGGCCACGGAACCTCCTGGGTAAAGGAGGTTCTCGATGATCTCTTCCTGGAATTTGAGGAAGGATCCTGTTCTCCCAGCCTTACTGTAGAGAACAAAACTATTGTAGAGCGCCAATTGAATTAAATATACAGACACCTTCTTATACCAGCGTCTGGTTCTGCGGGAAACTAAATACGGAGACAACATCTGGTCATTGAAGTCCACCCCTCCCATGAGCGCATTATAGTCGTGGACACAGAGGGGCTTTTCAATGACACGGGTTGCTCGCTCAATTTGTATTGTCGTGTCTGCGTGAATGGAGGAGAGCATGTAAACGTCACGCTTGTCTCTCCATTTCACCGCGAGCAGTTCTTCGTTACACAAGGCAGCCCTCTGCCCCCTTGCAAGACGGGTGGTTACAAGCCGTTGGGGGAAGCCCACGCGACTAGTTCGCGCGGTGCCACAGGCGCAAATCCGTTCTAGAAACAAATGCCTAAAGAGGGCCACACTTGTGTAGAAATTGTCCACATAAAGATGGTACCCCTTGCCGAATAAGGGTGACACCAAGTCCCAGACTGTCTTCCCACTGCTCCCCAGGTAGTCAGGGCAACCGACCGGCTCCAGGGTCTGATCTTTTCCCTCATAGATCCGAAATTTGTGGGTATAGCCTGTGGCCCTTTCACAGAGCTTATACAATTTGACCCCATACCGGGCACGCTTGCTTGGGATGTATTGTTTGAAGCCAAGGCGCCCGGTAAAATGTATTAGGGACTCGTCTACGCAGATGTTTTGCTCAGGGGTATACAAATCTGCAAATTTCAGGTTGAAATGGTCTATGAGGGGCCGAATTTTGTGGAGCCGGTCAAAAGCTGGGTGGCCTCTGGGACGGGAGGTGGTGTTGTCGCTAAAGTGCAGGAAACGCAGGATGGTCTCAAATCGTGTCCTGGACATAGCAGCAGAGAACATGGGCATGTGATGAATTGGGTGCGTTGACCAATATGACCGCAATTCATGCTTTTTTGTCAGGCCCATGTTGAGGAGAAGGCCCAAAAAAATTTTAAGTTCGGAAACTTGGACTGGTTTCCACCGGAAAGGCTGGGCATAATAGCTTCCCGGGTTAGCGGTTATAAATTGTGTGGCATACTGGTTGGTCTCTGCCACGACTAAGTCCAAGAGCTCCGCAGTCAAGAACAGCTCAAAAAATCCCAGGGCCGAACCGATTTGAGCCGTCTCAACCCGAACTCCAGACTGGGCGGTGAAAGGGGGAACTACTGGTGCGGCTGAAGTTGGTGACTGCCAATCAGGATTTGCCAGCACCTCAGGGACTCTAGGGGCTCTACGGGCCTGTCTGTGCGGTGGCTGCGACGGGGTAACTATTGCACGTGCCACCGTACCAGCTTCAACTGCCCTTCTGGTGCTCGCTACTTCACCAGGTTGTACGGCAGTGCTGGTACTAGGTCCAGGAAGGGCTGCGCTGCTGGTGTATGCCTCACCACGTGATCCGGCAGCGACAGCCCCACTCTGCTGCTCTTGAAGCGGATCCTGCGTAACCTGTGGTCTAGCGACATGGGGCCGGGTACGCCTGGTGCTGCCAGGGACCTCCACCTCCTCGTCCGAACTTTGGGTCAGAGAGCCACTGCTTTCCACAGGTTCATATTCTGACCCGCTAGATTCGTCAGATGAGGGTTCCCACTCCTCATCCGACTGGGTCAGAATCCTGTAGGCCTCTTCAGAAGAATACCCCCTGTTTGACATTTTGGACTACTAAATTTAGGGGTATTCCCTGAGACTACCCAAGAAAAAAAGCAAACCTGTCTTACAAAGGGGAGGCTAGCGAAGTACCGGAGGCCGCTGCGGTTGATAAAAAATATCAAAACTGATTTTTTTTATCGCCGCAGTGCGTGTAAAATGAATGTGCAGTGATCAAAAAATATATATTTTTTGTCACTGCGGTGGGGCGGGCGTGGGTGAACGCACGTGTGGGCGACCGATCAGGCCTGATCGGGCAAACACTGCGTTTTGGGTGGAGGGCGAACTAAAGTGACACTAATACTATTATAGATCTGACCGTGATCAGTTTTGATCACTTACAGATACTATAAAAGTACAAATGCTGATTAGCGATACGCTAAACAGCGAATAAAAGTGACTGCGGTGCGGTGGGGTGGGCGCTAACTGACGCTAACTACCTAACCAAGGGGCCTAAACTATCCCTAAAACCTAACAGCCAATACCAGTGAAAAAAAAAAAGTGACAGTTTACACTGATCACTTTTTTTCCTTTCACTAGTGATTGACAGGGGCGATCAAAGGGGTGATCAAAGGGTTAATTGGGGTGCAGGTGGGTGATCTGGGGCTAAGGTGTAGTGTTGGTGCTACTCACAGTTCAGTCTGCTCCTGTGCTGGATCCAACCGACGAAAAGGACCAGCACAGGAGCAGACAAGCCATATACCAGATCATATTTACTAATATGATCTGTTATATGACTTTGGATTGGATTTTTTGAAAATCGCCAGCCTGCCAGCCAATGATCGTTGCTGGCAGGCTGGTGACGAAATACTTCTTTTAATTTTGCCGGCCCGCGATGCGCATGCGCGGGCCGGCTTTGAGCGAAATCTCGCGTCTCGCGAGATGACGCGTATATGCGTGACTCTGCGCAGCGCTGCCACCTCCGGAACGCAATCCTGCGTTAGGCGGTCCGGAGGTGGTTAAACAATTATAGCACACTTTCTGTAAATCCAATAAACTTCATTTCACTTCTCAAATATCACTGTGTGTGTCTCCTATATGATATATTTAACTGACAATTTTTATCATAACAACCAACGATTTATACAGGAAAATCATGACGATTAACAAGGTTGCCCAAACTTTCGCATCCCACTGTATATTTCTGGCTCTTTGTATGAGGCTTTATTATCCTGTGAGTTTATCTATATATATAAAGAAGGACGTATGTCTGTATGTTCCACAATCACTCAAAAACGCAACCATTGATTTCAACAAAACTTGGTATACACATCCCTTGCTACCTGGAAGGAAATCTTGTGGGGGCCTCAGCTCTCTAGGACGTACAGTTCCTGAGATATTCCCAAAGAATGGCCTGCATTAGCCAATACAAGCCTGCAAGTCTTTCTCTTCATATCCCAACTGACATGTCCCTTATCAGCCAATAGAAGCTCGCAGGCCCTTAGTCTCCACATACTGTACACACAGTTTTACTCCAGGTTTCCATAACATCCCAGCCAGTTTTCTTCACTGTTGTAGGTCAGCTTTAGGCTAGGGCTACACGACACATAGGGCACAACTACACTGCTACATGTGTCGCCTGACAATTTTTATAATGATATTCTATGGTGTTGCACTGCGACATGTGACATGCTGTGCCTGCGACACGACAGTCACAGAAAAATCCATCTTGGAACATCATAGACTATCATTATAAAAATTGTTGAGACAAATTGTTGCGCGACACATGTCGTCATGTAGCCCTAGCATTAAAGGGGCAGGGCGCTGTGGAGGTCACTGTTAAAGAGGCGTTCACTGTGGATGTTACTGTAAAGGGAGCAGGGGCCACTATTAAAGGGGCAACTGTGGTAGAGGTCACTGTTAAAGCAGCAGGGTACTGTAAGGTCACTGTTAAGGGGGCGGGCCCCTGAGGAGGTCAAAGTTAAGGGTATGGTCTGCTGTGGAGGTCCCATTTTAGAAGTGGTGGGGCACTGTAGGGGGGTCAGTGTTAAGGGGTGGTGGACTGTGGAGTTCACTGTTAAAGGGGCGGGTGCTGTAGAGGTCACTGTTATGGGGGATACTGTTGATATCTTTTAACGACACACACAAACATTAAATTAAATAGATGAAATATACCTTTGTGAAGCCGGGTCCTTCTGCTAATGAATTATAAAAATAGAGTACCTTTCTTTATTTTAAGAGATTTTAATAAGGTGTGTTCTCTTGAATGGGATAGGAAATCAGATTTAATAAATATAATAACCCTACGTCCTTTGCTAAGTTTTTGGAGGAGATGGGTTTGTTAGACATTTGGTGGGTGAAGAATTTGGGTTCTATTGTCTACTCCTGTAGCTCAAAGAATGGTGAAGCCATGTCTCGTATTGATATGGTGTTATGTAATAAACTGGGATATGATCAGGTGAGAAGTTTGTAATATGGCCCAAGGGTTGCATCGGATCACGTCCCTCTAATTCTTACGATAAAAACTGAAGTAACTGGAGTCTACACTACTTTTTTTTCCTTTGACTCATATTGGCTTGAAAAGATATCTGATATTGAGGGGATAAATAAAGACATTGAAAGTTTTTTTTCAACAAACTAGGGGGAAGATAAGTCTGGAGTAGTATGGGATACCTTTAAGGCGTACATGCCTGGGATCCTTTTAAAGCAGATATCGATACAGAGGAGGAAGACAAAAGAGCAAATTAAGGGATTAAAGAATGAAAATAAGTTTTTTAAGTGCCCCCCACCCCCCATAGTAAATTAAGAACTAGTGGCACAACAGAGATTAACTAATAAGTTAGAGGAGCAAGCAAGACGATGTATTAAACACGCAAAAATTTATCAATATAGTCGTGGGGATAGTTCACCTGCTTTGTTAGTAGGAATTATTAAAAAACAATGAGCCAGTAATTTAATTACAGCTATCAATAATAATAAGGGAAGGATTGTAACAGATCCTGATAAGATCCAAGAGGAATTTACTATATACTATCAAGCATTATACAAATCTAAACTAAAAGAACAATATGAGTAAGGCCTCTTTCACACTTGCGTTGTCCGGATCCGTCGAGCACTCCATTTGCCGGAAGTGCCCGCCGGATCCGTAACACCGCAAGTGAACTGAAAGCATTTGAAGACGGATCCGTCTTCAAAATGCGTTCAGTGTTACTATGGCACCCAGGACGCTATTAAAGTCCTGGCTGCCATAGTAGTAGTGGGGAGCGGGGGAGCAGTATACTTACCATCCGTGCGGCTCCCGGGGCGCTCCAGAATGACATCAGAGCGCCCCATGCACATGGATGACGTGATCCATGCGATCACGTCATCCATGCGCGTGGGGCGCCCTGACGTCACTCTGAAGCGCCCCGGGAGTCGCACGGACAGTAAGTATACTGCTCCCCCGCTCGCCACTACACTTTACCATGGCAAACAGGACTTTAGCGTCCTGGCAGCCATGGTAACCATTCAGAAAAAGCTAAACGTCGGATCCGGTAATGCGCCGAAACGACGTTTAGCTTAAGGCCGGATCCGGATTAATGCCTTTCAATGGGCATTAATTCCGGATTCGGCATTGCGGCAAGTGTTCAGGATTTTTGACCGGAGCAAAAAGCGCAGCATGCTGCGGTATTTTCTCCGGCCAAAAAACATTCCGTTCCGGAACTGAAGACATCCTGATGCATCCTGAACGGATTTCTCTCCATTCAGAATGCATGGGGATAATCCTGATCAGGATTCTTCCGGCATAGAGCCCCGACGACGGAACTCTATGCCGGAACAGAACAACGTAAGTGTGAAAGAGCCCTAAGACGATGAGCTTTTTAATATAAACTTAAACTACCCACACCTTCTGAAGCTGATGTTGGGTGGTAGGATTCAGGAAAGTGAAGTGATTGGCGCTATTAGAGCCTTGTATAGACAGAAAGGAGTGGATGGCATTCCAGGTGAGGTATATAAGTAATAGCTAACTAAAGTATATAATTGTGCTTGGCTTTCAGAAATACTTCCTAATTCAATGACTGAGGCCCTTATTAACTTGATCTTAAAAGAGGGTAAAGATAAACTAGAAGTTAACTCCTACTGTCCAATATCCTTGCTGAATGTGGATTAGAAAATTCTGGAGGTGATATTGGCAGCTAGATTTAGAAATATTATCCAGAATTTGGTGAATGATGACCAGGCAGGTTTTATGCCAGGAAGGACAACTACACATAATATTCGAATGCTATTTCTTGATCTCCAGACTAATCATGAAGAGGGCGAGGATTGGGATGTTCTCACTCTTGATGTGGTCGAAGTGGAAACCCCCCTGGAGTTGGAATACCTCAGAGGTTTTGAATAAAAGCGCTTCTTTGATGTTCACGCTATCCAGAAGCACTCGGCAGGGGTATCCTTTATCGCCCTTGCTATTTGCTCTGGTGGTGGAACCTCTGGCTGAGTGCCTTAGAGATCGAAAAGAGTTTGTCCCACACAGGGTTTTTTGGTTAAGGAGAATAAGATCTTACACTATGCTGACAATCCTCTTCTGTTTACCACACACATCATGATTGCTGTCCCCAAGGTGGTTGGCGTTGTCAACCATTTTGGGAACTTTTTGGGTATAAAAATTAATTGCCAGAAGTAGGGCTCTGCATAACCCATCACCAACTCACTTATCTAACATCCCAATTGTTGACAAATTCAAATACCTAAGGACAATTGTTTCAAAGAATCCCTTGGATTATTTGAAGCTTAGTATGTTGCCATGGATCCAAAAAAAACTATGGAAAGGATTAAAATATGTTTTACACTGCGCCTGTCATTGGCAGCTCTCATTTCTTTATTAAAAATGATTATACTACCACAAGCTTTATATTTTCTACAGAAAAATCCTATTTGGATTCCAAAGTGGGTATTCAATCTTTTGCAGTCACTTTTGAGAGATTTGATATGGAATTGTTGGAAACCTAGAATTGCACTACAGACTCTGACATTACCATGGGATAAGGGAGGGATGAATGTTCTGAATTAAAAAAAAACAAATTTTTAAGCACAATTGACACAATTAATTGCTGTGGATAGTTCGGGTTCGGGACTTACCTTGACCTGAACTTGGCCCCGAACCCCGAACCCCATTGAAGTCAAAGGGGACCCGAACTTTTGGGCACTAAAATGGCTCTAAAATAGTTCTGGAAAGGGCTAGAGGGCTGCAAAAGGCATCAAAATGTGCTTAAGAGCATGGCAACTGTTCTGCAAACAAAGTGGATAGGGAAATGACTTAAAATAACATAAAATACAGAAAAATTAAAAATAACAATCTGGATCTAGGAGTAGGAGGTTGAGGAGGCGGTGGATGGGTGGATGTGGTGGTGTAGGTTGACGTGGCGGTGTAGGTGGAAGCGGCGGTGAAGGAGGAATAGGTAGCCAACACTGATTTGTGTTAGTTTTTATTTTTAAATTGGGGTATCCCCCAAAATATTGGGACATATAACAAAATAAAACAAAGAATAAGTGCACTTGAGTACAAGAATGGATGGTTGAGGCTGGTATAAATGTATATTCTGCACAAGGTACGGACAAGTCTTGTGGGATCCATGCCTGGTTCATTTTAATAAACGTAAGCTTGTCCACATTGGTTGCGGCCTGTGATAATGCTCTCTGCCGTGCTAAACACACGTTCACACTATACACTGGCCTCCAAGGCTGACAAAGCTTTTCCACATTTGGGCCATGCTAACCCTGCCTTCTCAGGTGCTGGTGGTGCCCCAGCTGCGTTGGCGACCTCTTCCTCCTCCTCTGCCTTCGCCTTGTGCTTCCACTGTGCCCCCGGTGTCAGGTGGGAATGCCATCAGCAGCGTGCGCTTGTAGTCGCGCATCTTCCAATTAGTGACAGATGTTTTCACTAAATTTAGTTCCCTGTCAGCAATGCAGAGCAGGGGTTCATTTACGGCAAAAGGGGGTTCTTGTCACCCAGCAATAGAACAGAGGATTTTGAGAGATTTAGGCCCCTGTGACGCAGGCACAGCAGGGGTTCATTCACGGCAAAAGGGGGTTCATGTCACCCAGCAATAGAACAGAGGATTTTGAGAGATTTAGGCCCCTGTCACCCAGGCACAGCAGGGGTTCATTCACGGCAAAAGGGGGTTCATGTCACCCCGCAATAGAACAGAGGATTTTGAGAGATTTAGGCCCCTGTCACCCAGGCACAGCAGGGGTTCATTCACGGCAAAAGGGGGTTCATGTCACCCAGCAATAGAACAGAGGATTTTGAGAGATTTATGCCCCTGTCACCCAGGCACAGCAGGGGTTTGTATACGCCAAAAATGGTAAAATGTCACCCGACAATTGAAAATAAGAATTTTTTCAATTTAGGGCACTAAAATTGGCACTTTTTTGCATTAAAATGGCTCTAAAATAGTCCTTGAAAAGGCTAGAGGGATGTAAAAGGCAGTAAAATGTGCTTAAGAGCATGGCAACTGCTCTGCAAACAAATGTGGATAGGGAAATAACTTAAAATGAAATAAAATAACTAAAAATTACAAATTATTAACCTGCAACTCAGAGAAGGAGGTGGATATGGAGTCGGAGGTTGAGGAGGCGGTGAATGTGGTGTTGTAGGTGGAGGCAGCAATGGAGGAGGAGGAGGTAGCCAACAATGTTTTTTTTATTTTTTATTGGGGTAGGTAGCCCCCAAAATATTGGAACAAATAAAAAAAAAAGGAAACAAAGAATCATTGCACTTGACTTGAGTATGTATGTTTGATGGTGGTATAAATGTCTATTCTGCACAAGGTACAGACAAGTCTTGTGGGATCCAAGCCTGGTTCATTTTAATGAACGTGAGCTTGTCCGCGTTGGCTGTGGACAGGCGGCTGCGTCTGCCTGTAATAACGCCTCCTGCCGTGCTAAATACACGTTCAGAGAGTACACTGGCTGCAGGCAAGGCATACAGGGCAAGCTCTGGCCATGTGGACAATTTGGAGTCCCAGAAGTTGAATGGGGCAGAACCATCAGTCAGTACCTGTAGGCGTGTGTACAGGAACTGTTCCACCATGTTGTTCAAATGCTGCCTCCTGCTAACACGCTCCATATCAGCAGTCGGGGCCGGTTGTTGCGGCGAGGTAACAAAGCTTTTCCACATGTCGGCCATGCTAAACCTGCCTTCTGAGGTGCTGGCACTGACACAGCTGCGTTTGCGACCTCTTCCTCCTCCCCTGCCTTCGCCTTGTGCTTCCACTTGTCCCCCGGCGTCAGTCGGGAATGCTCTCAGAAGCGCGTCTACCAGCGTGCGCCTGTAGTCGAGCATCTTCAGATCACGCTCCAGTGAGGGAATTAAGGACGGCACATTGTCTTTGTAACGGGGATCCAGCAGGGTGGCCACCCAGTAGTCAGCACACGTTAAAATGTGGGCAACTCTGCTGTCGTTGCGCAGGCACTGCAGCATGTAGTCGCTCATGTGTGCCAGGCTGCCCAGAGGTAAGGACAAGCTGTCCTCTGTGCGAGGCGTATAGTCTGCGTCCTCCGTATCCCCCAGCCTCGCACCAGTGATGGGCCCGAGCTGCGTTGGATGCCACCCCGCTGTGAACATGCTTCATCCCCATCCTCCTCATCATCCTCCTCGTCCTCCAGTAGTGGGCCCTGGCTGGCCAAATTTGTACCTGGCCTCTGATTTTGCAAAAATCCTCTTTCTGAGCCACTTCTAAAAGACTGGCCTGAAAGTGTTAGAGATGACCCCTCTTCTTCCTCCTCGTCCTGGGCCACATCCTCTCATCCTCTTCCATCATCGCCCTAAGTGTTTTCTCAAGGAGACATAGAAGTGGTATTGTAACGCTGATAACGGCATCATCGCCACTGGCAATGTTGGTGGAGTACTCGAAACAGCGCAACAGGGCACACAGGTCTCGCATGGAGGCCCAGTCATTGGTGGTGAAGTGGTGCTGTTCCACAGTGCGACTCACCCGTGCGTGCTGCAGCTGAAACTCCACTATGGCCTGCTGCTGCTCGCACAGTCTCTCCTGCATGTGCAAGGTGGAGTTCCACCTGGTGGGCACGTCGCATATGAGGCGGTGAGCGGGAAGGCCGAAGTACGCTGTAGAGCAGACAGCCGAACGGCGGCAGGATGAGAACGCCGGAAACGCGCACAGACCGCCCGCACTTTACGCAGCAGCTCTGACATGTCGGGGTAGTTGTGAATGAATTTCTGCACCACCAAATTCAGCACGTGCGCTAGGCAAGGGATGTACGTCAAACCGGCTAGTCCCAGAGCTGCAACAAAATTTCGCCCATTATCGCACACCACCAGGCCGGGCTTGAGGCTCACTGGCAGCAACCACTCGTCGGTCTGTTGTTCTATACCCCACCACAAATCCTGCGCGGTGTGGGGCCTGTCCCCCAAACACATCAGTTTCAGAATGGCCTGCTGACGTTTACCCCTGGCTGTGCTGAAGTTGGTGGTGAAGGTCTGTCGCTGACCGGATGAGGAGGTGGTAGAAGAGGAGGAGGAAGCCGAGTAGGAAGAGGAGGCAACATGAGGCAAAGAATCCTGCGATCCTTAGCGGCGGAAGGACGTGCGCTAAACAGCTCTCCGCCTGGGGCCCAGCCGCCACTACATTTACCCAGTGTGCAGTTAGGGAGATATAGCGTCCCTGGCCGTGCTTACTGGTCCTCGTATCTGTGGTTAGGTGGACCTTGCCACAGATGGCGTTGCGCAATGCACACTTGATTTTATCCGATACTTGGTTGTGCAGGAAGGGCACGACTCTCCTGGAGAAGTAGTGGCAGCTGGGAACGACGTACTGTGGGACAGCAAGCGACATGAGCTGTTTGAAGCTGTTCGTCTCCACCAGCCTGAATGACGGCACTTCAAAGGCCAGTAGTTTATAAATGCTGGCATTCAGGGCCAGGGATCGAGGGTGGCTAGGTGGGAATTTACGCTTTCTCTCAAAGGTTTGTGAGATGGAGAGCTGAACGCTTCCGTGTGCTTGGTGACGGAGGTGGTGTTGTTGGTGGCACATCCTCTGTTTGCTGGGCGGCAGGTGCCAACGTTCCTCCAGAGGCGGAGGAAGAGGCCGAGGCAGCAGCAGAAGAGGGAGCAGGAGGGGCCTGAGCCCTTTCTTGGTTTTGAATGTGCTTACTCCACTGCAGCCCGTGTCTCGCATGTAGATGCCTGGTCATGCAGGTTGTGCTAAGGTTCAGAACGTTAATGCCTCGCTTCAGGCTCTGATGGCACAGCGTGCAAACCACTCGGGTCTTGTCGTCAGCACATTGTGTGAAGAAGTGCCATGCCAGGGAACTCTTTGAAGCTGCCTTTGGTGTGCTTGGTCCCTGGTGACGGTGGCCAGTAGCCGGCGAACTGTTTTGGCGACGGCTGCTCTGCTTTTGCACCCTGCTCCCGCTTTTGCTACGCTGTTGGCTCGGTCTCACCACTGCCTCTTCCTCTGAACTCTGAAAGTCAGTGTCGCGACCTTCATTCCATGTGGGGTCTAGGACCTCATCGTCCCCTGCATCGTCTTCCACCCAGTCTTCCTCCTGGCCTCCTTTTCGGTCTGCACACTGCAGAAAGACACAGCAGTTGGCACCTGTGTTTCGTCATCATCAGAGATGTGCTGGGTTGGTATTCCCATGTCCTCATCAGGAAACATAAGTGGTTGTGCATCAGTGCATTCTATGTCTTCCACCCCTGGGGAAGGGCTAGGTGGATGCCCTTGGGAAACCCTGCCAGCAGAGTCTTCAAACAGCATAAGAGACTGCTGCATGACTTGAGGCTCAGACAGGTTCCCCGATATGCACGGGGGTGATGTGACAGACTGATGGGCATGGGTTTCAGGCGCCACAAGTGCGCTTTCTGCAGAAGACTGGGTGGGAGATAATGTGAACGTGCTGGATCCACTGTCGGCCACCCAATTGACTAGCGCCTGTACTTGCTCAGGCCTTAACATCCTTAGAATGGCATTAGGCCCGACCAAATATCGCTGTCGATTCTGGAAGCTACTGGGACCTGAGGTAGTAGGTTCAGTAGGACGTGTAGCTGTGGCAGAACGGCCACGTCCTCTCCCTGCACCAGAGGCTCCGCCAACACCACCACCACGACCATGACCACATCCCTTATTAGATGTTTGCCACATAGTTAGCGTTTACAAAGCAAAGAAAAAAGTGGTTAAGTCTGTTAAAAATAATTAACCGCCAATAAAAACCCTGATGTAGGGTATTGCACAAATTTTTTATTTTTTTTTAACTCTATATGACAACGGTATTTGTGGCCTAAATGTGACACTCATTTATGCACGTCTTATCCCAGATGTGCAGTATATTAGAGGGTTTTTTCACCCCAGTAACCAAAAAGCCGTATTTCTGGCCTAAATGTGACAGTCACTTATACACGTCTTATCCCAGATGTGCAGTATACTAGAGGGTTTTTTCACCCCAGTAACCAAAAAGCTGTATTTCTGGCCTAAATGTGACAGTCACTTATGGATGTGTAATCCCAGATGTGCAGTATATCAGAGGCTTTTTTCACCCTAGTAACCAAAAAGCCGTATTTCTGGCCTAAATGTGACAGTCACTTATGCACGTCTTATCCCAGATGTGCAGTATACTAGAGGGTTTTTTCACCCCAGTAACCAAAAAGCCGTATTTCTGGCCTAAATGTGACAGTCACTTATGGACGTGTAATCCCAGATGTGCAGTATATCAGAGGCTTTTTTCACCCTAGTAACCAAAAAGCCGGATTTCTGGCCTAAATGTGACAGTCACTTATGCTTGTCTAATCCCAGATGTGCAGTATATTAGAGGGGTTTTTCGACCCAGTAACCAAAAAGCCGTATTTCCTGCCTAAATGTGACAGTCACTTATGCATGTGTAATCCCAGATGTGCAGTATATAAGAGGGATTTTTAACCCCAGTATGCCAAAGCCGTATTTCTGGCCGAAATGTGACAGTCACTTATGAACGTGTAATCCCAGACGTGCAGTATATTAGAGGGATTTTTCACCCCAGTAACCAAAAAGCCGTATTTCTGGCCTAAATGTGACAATCACTTATGCACGTCTTATCCCAGATGTGCAGTATATCAGAGGGTTTTTTCACCCCAGTAACCAAAAAGCCGTATTTCTGGCCTAAATGTGACAGTCACTTATGCATGTCTTATCCCAGATGTGCAGTATATTAGAAGGTTTTTTCACCCCAGTAACCAAAAAGCCGCATTTCTGGCCTAAATGTGACAGTCACTTATGCACGTGTAATCCCAGATGTGCAGTATATCAGAGGCTTTTTTCACCCCAGTAACCAAAAAGACGTATTTATGGCCTAAATGTGACAGTCACTTATGCACGTCTTATCCCAGATGTGCAGTATACTAGAGGGTTTTTTCACCCCAGTAACCAAAAAGCCGTATTTCTGGCCTAAATGTGACAGTCACTTATGGACGTGTAATCCCAGATGTGCAGTATATTAGAGGGATTTTTCACCCCAGTAACCAAAAAGCCGTATTTCTGGCCTAAATGTGACAATCACTTATGCACGTCTTATCCCAGATGTGCAGTATATCAGAGGGTTTTTTCACCCCAGTAACCAAAAAGCCGTATTTCTGGCCTAAATGTGACAGTCACTTATGCATGTCTTATCCCAGATGTGCAGTATATTAGAAGGTTTTTTCACCCCAGTAACCAAAAAGCCGCATTTCTGGCCTAAATGTGACAGTCACTTATGCACGAGTAATCCCAGATGTGCAGTATATAAGAGGCTTTTTTAACCCCAGTATGCCAAAGCCGTATTTCTGGCCGAAATGTGACAGTCACTTATGCACGTGTAATCCCAGACGTGCAGTATATTAGAGGGTTTTTTCACCTCATTAACAAAAAAGCTGTATTTCTGGCCTAAATGTGACAGTCACTTATGCATGTCTTATCCCAGATGTGCAGTATATTAGAAGGTTTTTTCACCCCAGTAACCAAAAAGCCGCATTTCTGGCCTAAATGTGACAGTCACTTATGCACGTGTAATCCCAGATGTGCAGTATATCAGAGGCTTTTTTCACCCCATTAACCAAAAAGACGTATTTATGGCCTAAATGTGACAGTCACTTATGCACGTCTTATCCCAGATGTGCAGTATACTAGAGGGTTTTTTCACCCTAGTAACCAAAAAGCCGTATTTCTGGCCTAAATGTGACAGTCACTTATAGACGTGTAATCCCAGATGTGCAGTATATTAGAGGGATTTTTCACCCCAGTAACCAAAAAGCCGTATTTCTGGCCTAAATGTGACAATCACTTATGCACGTCTTATCCCAGATGTGCAGTATATCAGAGGGTTTTTTCACCCCAGTAACCAAAAAGCCGTATTTCTGGCCTAAATGTGACAGTCACTTATGCATGTCTTATCCCAGATGTGCAGTATATTAGAAGGTTTTTTCACCCCAGTAACCAAAAAGCCGCATTTCTGGCCTAAATGTGACAGTCACTTATGCACGAGTAATCCCAGGTGTGCAGTATATAAGAGGCTTTTTTAACCCCAGTATGCCAAAGCCGTATTTCTGGCCGAAATGTGACAGTCACTTATGCACGTGTAATCCCAGACGTGCAGTATATTAGAGGGTTTTTTCACCTCATTAACAAAAAAGCTGTATTTCTGGCCTAAATGTGACAGTCACTTATGCTTGTCTAATCCCAGATGTGCAGTATATTAGAGGGTTCTTTCACCCCAGTAACCAAAAAGCCGTATTTATGGCCTAAATGTGACAGTCACTTATGCACGTGTTATCCCAGACGTGCAGTATATCAGAGGGTTTTTTCACCCCAGTAACCAAAAAAACATATTTCTGGCCTAAATGTTACAGTCACTTATTCTTGTGTAATCCCAGATGTGCAGTATATCAGAGGCTTTTTTCACCCTAGTAACCAAAAAGCCGTATTTCTGGCCTAAATGTGACAATCACTTATGCTTGTCTAATCCCAGATGTGCAGTATATAAGTTGGTTTTTTAACCCCAGTATGCCAAAGCCATATTTCTGGCCGAAATGTGACAGTCACTTATGTACGTGTAATCCCAGACGTGCAGTATATTAGAGGGATTTTTCACCCCAGTAACCAAAAAGCCGTATTTCTGGCCTAAATGTGACAATCACTTATGCACGTCTTATCCCAGATGTGCAGTATATCAGAGGGTTTTTTCACCCCAGTAACGAAAAAGCCGTATTTCTGGCCTAAATGTGACAGTCACTTATGCATGTCTTATCCCAGATGTGCAGTATATTAGAAGGTTTTTTCACCCCAGTAACCAAAAAGCCGCATTTCTGGCCTAAATGTGACAGTCACTTATGCACGAGTAATCCCAGATGTGCAGTATATAAGAGGCTTTTTTAACCCCAGTATGCCAAAGCCGTATTTCTGGCCGAAATGTGACAGTCACTTATGCACGTGTAATCCCAGACGTGCAGTATATTAGAGGGTTTTTTCACCTCATTAACAAAAAAGCTGCATTTCTGGCCTAAATGTGACAGTCACTTATGCTTGTCTAATCCCAGATGTGCAGTATATTAGAGGGTTCTTTCACCCCAGTAACCAAAAAGCCGTATTTATGGCCTAAATGTGACAGTCACTTATGCACGTGTTATCCCAGACGTGCAGTATATCAGAGGGTTTTTTCACCCCAGTAACCAAAAAGCCGTATTTCTGGCCTAAATGTGACAGTCACTTATGCATGTCTTATCCCAGATGTGCAGTATATTAGAAGGTTTTTTCACCCCAGTAACCAAAAAGCCGCATTTCTGGCCTAAATGTGACAGTCACTTATGCACGAGTAATCCCAGATGTGCAGTATATAAGAGGCTTTTTTAACCCCAGTATGCCAAAGCCGTATTTCTGGCCGAAATGTGACAGTCACTTATGCACGTGTAATCCCAGACGTGCAGTATATTAGAGGGTTTTTTCACCTCATTAACAAAAAAGCTGTATTTCTGGCCTAAATGTGACAGTCACTTATGCTTGTCTAATCCCAGATGTGCAGTATATTAGAGGGTTCTTTCACCCCAGTAACCAAAAAGCCGTATTTATGGCCTAAATGTGACAGTCACTTATGCACGTGTTATCCCAGACGTGCAGTATATCAGAGGGTTTTTTCACCCCAGTAACCAAAAAACCATATTTCTGGCCTAAATGTTACAGTCACTTATTCTTGTGTAATCCCAGATGTGCAGTATATCAGAGGCTTTTTTCACCCTAGTAACCAAAAAGCCGTATTTCTGGCCTAAATGTGACAGTCACTTATGCTTGTCTAATCCCAGATGTGCAGTATATTAGAGGGGTTTTTCACCCCAGTAACCAAAAAGCCATATTTCTGGCCTAAATGTGACAGTCACTTATGCACGTGTAATCCCAGATGTGCAGTATATCAGAGGCTTTTTTCACCCCAGTATGCCAAAGCCGTATTTATGGCCAAAATGTAACAGTCACTTATGCTTGTCTAATCCCAGATGTGCAGTATATTAGAGGGTTTTTTCACCCCAGTAACCAAAAAGCCATATTTCTGGCCTAAATGTGACAGTCACTTATGCACGTGTAATCCCAGATGTGCAATATATTAGAGGCTTTTTTCACCCCAGTATGCCAAAGCCGTATTTCTGGCCGAAATGTGACAGTCATTTATAGTAACATAGTAACATAGTACATAAGGCCGAAAAAATACATCTGTCCATCCAGTTTGGCCTGTTATCCTGCAAGTTGATCCAGAGGAAGGCAAAAAAAAAAAAAACTGTGAGGTAGAAGCCAATTTTCCCCACTTTAGGGGAATAAAAAATTCCTTCCCGACTCCAATCAGGCAATCAGAATAACTCCCTGGATCAACGACCCCTCTCTAGTAGCTATAGCCTGTAATATTATTACGTTCCAGAAATACATCCAGGCCCCTCTTGAATTCCTTTATTGTACTCACCATCACCACCTCCTCAGGCAGAGAGTTCCATAGTCTCACTGCTCTTACCGTAAAGAATCCTTTTCTATGTTTGTGTAAAAACCTTCTTTCCTCCAGACGCAGAGGATGTCCCCTCATCACAGTCACAGTCCTGGGGATAAATAGATGATGGGATAGATCTCGGTACTGACCCCTGATATATTTATACATATTAACCACCTCCGAACCGCCTAACGCAGGATCGCGTTCCGGAGGCGGCAGCTCCAGGCACAGACACGCATATATGCGTCATCTTGCGAGACGCGAGATTTCCTGTGAACGCGTGCACACAGGCGCGCGCGTTCACAGGATCGGAAGGTAAGCGAGTGGATCTCCAGCCTGCCAGCGGCGATCGTTCGCTGGCAGGCTGAAGATGCGATTTTTTGAACCCCTAACAGGTATATTAGACGCTGTTTTGATAACAGCGTCTAATATACCTGCTACCTGGTCCTCTGGTGGTCCCTTTTGCTTGGATCGACCACAAGAGGACACAGGCAGCTCAGTAATAAGTAGCACCAAACACCACTACACTACACCCTCCCCTGTCACTTATTAACCCCTTATTAACCCCTGATCACCCCTGATTACCCCATATAGACTCCCTGATCACCCCCCTGTCAATGATCACCCCCCTGTCATTGATCACCCCCTTGTAAGGCTCCATTCAGACGTCCGTATGTTTTTTACGGATCCACGGATACATGGATCGGATCCGCAAAACACATACGGACGTCTTAATGGAGCCTTACAGGGGGGTGATCAATGACAGGGGGGTGATCACCCCATATAGACTCCCTGATCACCCCCCTGTCATTGACCACCCCCCTGTCATTGATCACCCCCCTGTAAGGCTCCATTCAGACGTCCGTATGTTTTTGACGGATCCACGGATACATGGATCGGATCCGCAAAACACATACAGATGTCTGAATGGAGCCTTACAGGGGGGTGATCACCCCATATAGACTCCCTGATCACCCCCCTGTCATTGATCACCCCCCTGTCATTGATCACCCCCCTGTAAGGCTCCATTCAGACGTCCGTATGTTTTTTACGGATCCACGGATACATGGATCGGATCCGCAAAACACATACGGACGTCTGAATGGAGCCTTACAGGGGGGTGATCAATGACAGGGGGGTGATCACCCCATATAGACTCCCTGATCACCCCCCTGTCATTGATAACCCCCCTGTAAGGCTCCATTCAGACGTCCGTATGTTTTTTCCGGATCCACGGATACATGGATCGGATCCGCAAAACACATACGGACGTCTGAATGGAGCCTTACAGGTAGGTGATCAATGACAGGGGGGTGATCACCCCATATAGACTCCCTGATCACCCCCCTGTCATTGATCACCCCCCTGTCATTGATCACCCCCCTGTAAGGCTCCATTCAGACGTCCGTATGTTTTTTACAGATCCACGGATACATGGATCGGATCCGCAAAACACATACGGACATCTGAATGGAGCCTTACAGGGGGGTGATCAATGACAGGGGGGTGATCACCCCATATAGACTCCCTGATCACCCCCCTGTCATTGATCACCCCCCTGTCATTGATCACCCCCCTGTAAGGCTCCATTCAGACGTCCGTATGTTTTTGACGGATCCACGGATACATGGATCGGATCCGCAAAACACATACGGACGTCTGAATGGAGCCTTACAGGGGGGTGATCAATGACAGGGGGGTGATCACCCCATATAGACTCCCTGATCACCCCACTGTCATTGATCACCCCCCTATCATTGATCACCCCTCGTAAGGCTCCATTCAGACGTCCGTATGTTTTTTACAGATCCACGGATACATGGATCGGATCCGCAAAACACATACGGACGTCTGAATGGAGCCTTACAGGGGGGTGATCAATGACAGGGGGGTGATCACCCCATATAGACTCCCTGATCACCCCCCTGTCATTGATCACCCCCTTGTAAGGCTCCATTCAGACGTCCGTATGTGTTTTGCGGATCCGTGGATCCGCAAAACACGGACACCGCGGATCCGCAAAACACATACGGACGTCTGAATGGAGCCTTACAGGGGGGTGATCAATGACAGGGGGGTGATAACCCCATATACACTCCCTGATCACCCCCCTGTAAGGCTCCATTCAGACATTTTTTTGGCCCAAGTTAGCGGAAATTATTATTATTTTTTTTTCTTACAAAGTCTCATATTCCACTTACTTGTGACAAAAAATAAAATCTCACATGAACTCACCATACCCCTCACGGAATCCAAATGCGTAAATTTTTTTTGACATTTATATTCCAGACTACTTCTCACGCTTTAGGGCCGCTAAAATGCCATGGCAGTATAAATACCCCACATGTGACCCCATTTCGGAAAGAAGACACCCCAAGGTATTCCATGAGGGGCATATTGAGTCCATGAAAGATTGAAATTTTTGTCCCAAGTTAGCGGAAAGGGAGACTTTGTGAGAAAAAAAATAAATAAATCAATTTCCGCTAACTTGTGGCAAAAAAAAAATTTCTATGAACTCGCCATGCCCCTCATTGAATACCTTGGGGTGTCTTCTTTCCAAAATGGGGTCACATGTGAGGTATTTATACTGCCCTGGCATTTTAGGGGCCCTAAAGCGCGAGAAGAAGTCTGGGATCCAAATGTCTAAAAATGCCCTCGTAAAAGGAATTTGGGCCCCTTTGCGCATCTAGGCTGCAAAAAAGTGTCACACATCTGGTATCTCCGTACACAGGAGAAGTTGGGGAATGTGTTTTGAGGTGTCATTTTACATATACCTATGCTGGGTGAGATAAATATCTTGGTCAAATGCCAACTTTGTATAAAAAAATTGAAAAAGTTGTCTTTTGCCGAGATATTTCTCTAACTCAGCATGGGTATATGTAAAAAGACACCCCAAAACACATTGCCCTACTTCTTCTGAGTACAGCGATACCAGATGTGTGACACTTTTTTGCAGCCTAGGTGGGCAAAGGGGCCCACATTCCAAAGAGCACCTTTCGGATTTCACAGGGCATTTTTTACAGATTTTGATTTCAAACTACTTCTCCCGCATTAGGGCCCCTAAAATGCCAGGGCAGTATAACTACCCCACAAGTGACCCCATTTTGGAAAGAAGACACCCCAAGGTATTCCGTGAGGGGCATGGCGAGTTCCTAGAATTTTTTATTTTTTGTCACAAGTTAGCAGAAAATGATGATTTTTTTTTTTCTTACAAAGTCTCATATTCCACTAACTTGTGACAAAAAATAAAAACTTCCATGAACTCACTATGCCCATCACAAAATACCTTGGGGTGTCTTCTTTTCAAAATGGGGTCACTTGTGGGGTAGTAATACTGCCCTGGCATTCTAGGGGCCCTAATGTGTGGTAGGTATTTTGAAATCAAAATGTGTAAAAAATGACCTGTGAAATCCTAAAGGTGCTCTTTGGAATGTGGGCCCCTTTGCCCACCTAGGCTGCAAAAAAGTGTCACACATCTGGTATCGCCGTACTCAGGAGAAGTTGGGAAATGTGTTTTGGGGTGTCATTTTACATATACCCATGCTGGGTGAGAGAAATATCTCGGCAAAAGACAACTTTTCCCATTTTTTTTATACAAAGTTGCCATTTGACCGAGATATTTCTCTCACCCAGCATGGGTATATGTAAAATGACACCCCAAAACACATTGCCCAACTTCTCCTGAGTACGGCGATACCAGATGTGTGACACTTTTTTGCAGCCTAGGTGCGCAAAGGGGCCCACATTCCAAAGAGCACCTTTAGTATTTCACAGGTCATTTTTTATACATTTTGATTTCAAACTACTTACCACACATTAGGGCCCCTAGAATGCCAGGGCAGTATAACTACCCCACAAGTGACCCCATTTTGGAAAGAAGACACCACAAGGTATTTCGTGATGGGCATAGTGAGTTCATGGAAGTTTTTATTTTTTGTCACAAGTTAGTGGAATATGAGACTTTATAAGGAAAGAAAAAGAATCATCATTTTCCGCTAACTTGTGACAAAAAATAAAAAGTTCTATGAACTCACTATGCCCATCAGCGAATACCTTAGGGTGTCTACTTTCTGAAATGGGGTCATTTGTGGGGTTTTTCTACTGTCTGGGCATTGTAGAACCTCAGGAAACAAGACAGGTGCTCAGAAAGTCAGAGCTGCTTCAAAAAGAGGAAATTCACATTTTTGTACCATAGTTTGTAAACGCTATAACTTTTACTCAAACATTTTTTTTTTATCAAAGACATGTAGAACAATAAATTTAGAGAAAAATTTATATATGGATGTCGTTTTTTAAAAAAAAAATTGCGAATGTAAGTGAAAAATGTCATTTTTTTGCAAAAATTTTGATAAATTTTGATTAATAACAAAAAAAGTAAAAATGTCAGCAGCAATGAAATACCACCAAATGAAATCTCTATTAGTGAGAAGAAAAGGAGGTAAAATTCATTTGGGTGGTAAGTTGCATGACCGAGCAATAAACCGTGAAAGTAGTGTAGTGCAGAAGGGTAAAAAGTGGCCTGGTCATTAAGGGTGTTTAAGCTAGGGGGGCCGAGGTGGTTAATTAGATCTCCCCTCAGTCGTCTTTTTTCTAAAGTGAATAACCCTAATTTTGATAATCTTTCAGGGTACTGTAGTTGCCCCATTCCAGTTATTACTTTAGTTGCCCTCCTTTGGACCTTCTCCAGCTCTGCTATGTCTGCCTTGTTTACAGGAGCCCAGAACTGTACACAGTACTCCATGTGTGGTCTGACTAGCGATTTGTAAAGTGGTAGGACTATGTTCTTATCACAGGCATCTATGCAACCCATTATCTTATTGGCCTTGGCAGCATCTGCCTGACACTGGTTTTTGCAACTTAGTTTGCTGTTTATTAAAATTCCTAGATCCTTTTCCATGTCAGTGTTACCAAGTGTTTTATCATTTAGTATGTACGGGTGACTTGCATTATTCCTTCCCATGTGCATAACTTTACATTTGTCAGTGTTAAACCTCATCTGCCACTTATCTGCCCAAGCCTCCAATCTATCCAGATCCCTCTGTAGTAGTATACTGTCCTCTTCAGTGTAAATTACTTTACACAGTTTAGTGTCATCTGCAGAAATTGATACTTTACTATGCAAGCCTTCTACAAGATCATTAATAAATATATTGAAGAGAATAGGGCCCAATACTGACCCCTGAGGTACCCCACTAGTGACAGTGACCCAATCTGAGTGTGTACCGTTAATAACTGTTTTCTATCATTGAGCCAGTTACTTACCCACATACAGACGTTTTCTCCCAGTCCGAGCATTCTCATTTTATATACTAACCTTTTATGTGGTACAGTGTCAAATGCTTTGGAGAAGTCCAGATATACGACATCCATTGATTCGCCGCTGTCAAGTCTAGAACTTACCTCCTCATAGAAACTGATTAAATTAGTTTGGCATGACCGATCCCTCACGAAGCCATGCTGATATGGCGTTATTTGCTTATTTCCGTTGAGATGCTCTAAGATAGCATCTCTCAGAAAACCTTCAAACAGTTTACCCACAACAGATGTTAAACTTACCGGCCTATAGTTTCCAGGCTCTGTTTTTGGACCCTTTTTGAATATTGGCACCACATTTGCCATGCGCCAATCCTGTGGGACATTCCCTGTCAGTATAGAGTCCGCAAATATCAGAAATAAGGGTCTGGCTATGACATTACTTAATTTCCTTAGGATACGGGAGTGTATGCCATTCGGGCCTGGCGATTTGTCTATTTTAATCTTTTTAAGTCGCTGATGTACTTCTTCCTGGGTCAGACAGGACACTTTTAATGGGGAATTTATTTTTACATTCTGCATGTCATCTGACAGTTTATTTTCCTCAGTGAATACATTGGAGAAAAAAATATTTAACAGCTTTGCTTTCTACTCGTCGCTCTCTGCGACTCCCCCCTCATTAGTCTTTAAAGGGCCGACACCTTCAGATTTATACTTTTTAAAGGGACTCTGTCACCACTTTCTAACCCCCCCTTTTAAAAGTATTGTTATCTCCATGGCGCCCCTGTGATTACAAAGGTGTTGTTAGAAGATAAATTCGCCGTCTCCTTTTGATAAAAAGAGCTTTTATCTAACCTGTCAATCTTCTTGATAAGGTGCCCAGGGCGTTTCTGTTGGTCTCAAGCTGCCGCCCGCCGCCGCCGCCGCCGTTGGCGCCCAGCTCCTCCCCTGATGCTTTCAGCGCCGCCTGAATGTAATGAAATACGCCTCCGGCTCTCGCTCAGTGCCCCCTCCTCCTTTTCAAAGATCCCGCGCGTGCGCACAGGCCTGTGCCTGATGCGCCCGTGCGGACATTTACAATCAGCCTCATTGAGCAAAGTGCGCATGCGCGCACTTCGCTCAACCTCCTCATCAGACGAGCACTGCAGCCAGCCAGGCTGTGGCTGGCTGCAGTGCTCGTCTGATGAGGAGGTTGAGCGAAGTGCGCGCATGCGCACTTCGCTCAATGAGGCTGATTGTAAATGTCCGCACGGTCGCATCAGGCACAGGCCTGTGCGCACGTGCGGGATCTTTGAAAAAGAGGAGGGGGCACTGAGCGAGAGCCGGAGGCGTATTTCATTACATTCAGGTGGCGCTGAAAGCATCAGGGGAGGAGCTGGGCACCAACGGCGGCGGCGGCGGGCGGCAGCTTGAGACCAACAGAAACGCCCTGGGCACCTTATCAAGAAGATTGGCAGGTTAGATAAAAGCTCTTTTTATCAAAAGGAGACGGCGAATTTATCTTGTAACAACACCTTTGTAATCACAGGGGCGCCATGGAGATAACAATACTTTTAAAAGGGGGGGTTAGAAAGTGGTGACAGAGTCCCTTTAACATTTATATAATTGAAGAACATTTTAGGGTTAGTTTTACTCTCTTTGGCAATTAATCTCTCGGTGTCTAGTTTGGCCGCTTTTATTTGTTTTTTACATGTTCTATTTTTTTCCTTATAGTTTTTCAGTGCTTCCGTTCTACCCTCCTGTTTTAGTGATTTATATGCTTTCTTTTTGTCATTTATTGCTTTCTTTACAGTTCTATTTATCCACATTGGTTTCTTTTTGTTCCTTAACCTTTTATTCCCATACGGTATGTACCTCTCACAATGAGATTTTAGGATGTTTTTAAAGATATCCCATTTTGTGGCTGTATTTTTATTTTTGAGGACTTTGTCCCAGTTAGTTAGGCCTATGGCCTCTCTTAGTTGGCTAAATTTAGCTTTTTTGAAGTTTGGTATTTTTGTTCCTCCCTGTAGAAACGCTCTTTTGAATGATAATTGGAAAGTTATTACTTTATGGTCACTATTTCCCAGGTGTCCACCAACCTGCACGTCTGTTGTTCTGTCAGGCCTATTGGTTAATACTAAGTCCAGTATGGCCGTCCCTCTAGTCGGGTCCTGAACCAGTTGGGAGAGGTAATTGTCTTTGGTTATTGCCAAGAACCTGTTTCCCTTATGAGATATACAAGTTTCAGTTTCCCAGTCTATATCTGGGTAGTTGAAGTCCCCCATAATAACCACCTCATTATGATTTGCCGCCTTGTCTATCTCGTTTAGTAGTAGATTTTCTGTGGACTCTCGTATATTAGGTGGTTTATAGTAAACTCCTATTAGTAATTTATTGCTATTCTTAGCTCCATGTATCTCTACCCACAGTGACTCCACATGTTCATGTCCATAATCCCAGATGTGCAGTATATTAGAGGGTTTTTTCACCCCAGTAACCAAAAAGCCTTATTTCTGGTCTAATTGTGACAGTCACTTATGCACGTGTAATCCCAGATGTGCAGTATATCAGAGGCTTTTTTCACCCCAGTAACCAAAAAGCCGTATTTCTGGCCTACATGTGACAGTTACTTATGCACGTGTAATCCCAGATGTGCAGTATATCAGAGGCTTTTTTCACCCCAGTATGCCAAAGCTGTATTTATAGCCTAAATGTGACAGTCACTTATGCATGTGAAATCCCAGATGTGCAGTATATTAGAGGGTTTTTTCACCCCAGTAACCAAAAAGCCATATTTCTGGCCTAAATGTGACAGTCACTTATGCACGTGTAATCCCAGATGTGCACTATATTTAACAGATGTATTTTTTTAACACCAGTAAGCAAAAAGCTGTATTTCTGGACCTGCAGACATGCAGATAGCCTCTGCTGGTGCACTATCGTTGCATAAAATGGCTGCTGATTATGTATTGATATTGACTAACTGAAGAAAAAAAAGTTCGTTTTCAGCAGTAGTTGGCTCAGGGCAGGCTTAAAAACATTGTGCACTGCACCCACAAAACACTTTTGATGTAGATCGCTGAGTACAAAAAACAGTTCTTGATAAGATTTCTCCCTGATTTCTCCCTCACAGCAGCTGCAGCCTCTCCCTACACTAATCCGTGCAGAGTGACGGGCGGCGCTACGTGACTCTAGCTTAAATAGAGGCTGGGTCACATGCTGCAGTTGGCCAATCACAGCCATGCCAATAGTAGGCATGGCTGTGATGGCCTTTTGGGGCAAGTAGTATGACGCTTGTTGATTGGCTGCTGTGCAGCCTTTCAAAAAGCGCCAAAAAAACGCCGAACACCGAACCCAAACTTTTACGTAAATGTTTGGGTTCGGGTCTGGGTGCCGAAAAACCTAAAGTCCGGTACGAACCCGAACTTTACAGTTCGGGTTCGCTCAACTCTAATCATTTCCATATCAACATGCCATATATGACATCACAATGGGGGGAGCGAGGGTTAGGTTATATTGCACAGTGGTTTGATAATGATCAATTTAAATCATTTGAGTAGATGAAACGGGAATATGGGTTAGATTCCTGAGATTGGTTGAGGTATTCTTAGGTTGAAAACGCAATTCAGTTTTTAGGCTCTAAAGTTTTCCTTATACTGGAATCTGAACAGATATTGTATATGCTTGTTAAGTCCAAAACTACACTGCGTGCAGAATTATTAGGCAAATGAGTATTTTGACCACATCATCCTCTTTATGCATGTTGTCTTACTCCAAGCTGTATAGGTTCGAAAGCCTACTACCAATTAAGCATATTAGGTGATGTGCATCTCTGTAATGAGAAGGGGTGTGGTCTAATGACATCAACACCCTATATTAGGTGTGCAGAATTATTAGGCAACTTCCTTTCCTTTGGCAAAATGGGTCAAAAGAAGGACTTGACAGGCTCAGAAAAGTCAAAAATAGTGAGATATCTTGCAGAGGGATGCAGCACTCTTAAAATTGCAAAGCTTCTGAAGCGTGATCATCGAACAATCAAGCGTTTCATTCAAAATAGTCAACAGGGTTGCAAGAAGCGTGTGGAAAAACCAAGGCGCAAAATAACTGCCCATGAACTGAGAAAAGTCAAGCGTGCAGCTGCCAAGATGCCACTTGCTACCAGTTTGGCCATATTTCAGAGCTGCAACATCACTAGAGGGCCCAAAAGCACAAGGTGTGCAATACTCAGAGACATGGCGAAGGTAAGAAAGGCTGAAAGACGACCACCACTGAACAAGACACACAAGCTGAAACGTCAAGACTGGGCCAAGAAATATCTCAAGACTGATTTTTCTAAGGTTTTATGGACTGATGAAATGAGAGTGAGTCTTGATGGGCCAGATGGATGGGCCCGTGGCTGGATTGGTAAAGGGCAGAGAGCTCCAGTCCGACTCAGACGCCAGCAAGGTGGAGGTGGAGTACTGGTTTGGGCTGGTATCATCAAAGATGAGCTTGTGGGGCCTTTTCGGGTTGAGGATGGAGTCAAGCTCAACTCCCAGTCCTACTGCCAGTTTCTGGAAGACACCTTCTTCAAGCAGTGGTACAGGAAGAAGTCTGCATCCTTCAAGAAAAACATGATTTTCATGCAGGACAATGCTCCATCACACGCGTCCAAGTACTCCACAGCGTGGTTGGCAAGAAAGGGTATAAAAGAAGAAAATCTAATGACATGGCCTCCTTGTTCACCTGATCTGAACCCCATTGAGAACCTGTGGTCCATCATCAAATGTGAGATTTACAAGGAGGGAAAACAGTACACCTCTCTGAACAGTGTCTGGGAGGCTGTGGTTGCTGCTGCACGCAATGTTGATGGTGAACAGATCAAAACACTGACAGAATCCATGGATGGCAGGCTTTTGAGTGTCCTTGCAAAGAAAGGTGGCTATATTGGTCACTGATTTGTTTTTGTTTTGTTTTTGAATGTCAGAAATGTATATTTGTGAATGTTGAGATGTTATATTGGTTTCACTGGTAAAAATAAATAATTGAAATGGGTATATATTTGTTTTTTGTTAAGTTGCCTAATAATTATGCACAGTAATAGTCACCTGCACACACAGATATCCCCCTAAAATAGCTAAAACTAAAAACAAACTAAAAACTACTTCCAAAAATATTCAGCTTTGATATTAATGAGTTTTTTGGGTTCATTGAAAATATGGTTGTTGTTCAATAATAAAATTAATCCTCAAAAATACAACTTGCCTAATAATTCTGCACTCCCTGTAGGAAGACTCTGTTCTCTAAGATATACTCTGATTTGATTAATCATGTCTAATAAGAAAGGGGAGCTTTTTAGAAAAAGATGGGTAGAAATGTCTGGTCTGGAATAACGCTTTAGAACTAATCTTTAAAGTTTTCAGGAATATTACAGTTTTCAGTCACATTTATTTTTATTATATAATGTCTGTCTATTGCACTTCTAAATGACTGAGCAAATTTGATGTTGGGCATAATCACTCCTGTCCTAGATGTAATGTATCAAATACTAATTTCATTCACATGATGTGGCAGTGTCCCAAGCTTCATATCTACTGGTTTGAGGTATTACCTAAAATCAATAACCCTCTTAGTGTGTCCGTCCTATTTGATCCGATCAACATAATAATAGGTAGCTGCTGTGGTATAGTAGGACATAGAGCAAATGTTCTGGCGCAGTGATCAGCAACCTTCGGCACTCCAGCTGCTGTGAAACTACAACTCCCAGCCTGCACACTTACTCCGCTTTTCTTGTATGTCCCATAGAAGTGAAAAGAGGATTCTGGGAGTTGTAGTTTCAGAACAGCTGGATGTTGCTGATCCCTGTTCTGGCAGGTCTATCTGTCTTGCAACTAGCTCCCAGAGTTATTCTTAAGAATTTGAAAAATCCGGAACCCCCAAGATTTGAAGCTTGGGCTGCCGCAGTAGGGTTGTTTTCGTCTGCTTGGTATGTGGAGCATGATAGATGTGAAAGTGTTTTCCTTATGTGGGCTAACTGGTTTAAATATCATATCTGAAATAGGTGTGGATGGACTCTCTGAGTGTCCAGGGTTGGGGGGTGGGTTGTTGGGTTTGGGTTTTATATTTATGTCTAATCCCTTTTTTCCATTGTTAATTGTTTATGTTTTTTATAAATAAATAAAATATATGTCCTTTTGTACTCTAATATTGCGGATTATAAAAGATGATTAACATTTGTATATAGCCTGTAAATAAACAGCTATTAATAAACTATTAATAAAATCAACCTATTAGTATGTTAAATATATTTAATCCTGGTTGTGGGCAGCATTGGATATTTACGGTTATTATTTGCTGTCAGATTTCCCATTTAAACGGGTTGTTCAGCATCTTTAATTCCAGCCATAGCTTAAAATAAAAATAAAAAATGATCTTTTTCTCACCCCTGTCTTCAGTACTGTTCCCTGCGGTGCTGGTCTAGTCCGCTTGCCGCTGCTTGTTTACAAACCGAAGGGGACGTGTTGGTATACGGCACATGACAGCTACAGCCAATCATAATCCTCAGTAGTTTAATGCTGCAGACAGTGACTGAATGCTCCGCACACCTGCACGTCATTGCCTATTACCGACACTGACAGTGATGTGCAAGTATACGCAACGTGACCACTGCAGTTAATTACTGTCCTCAACTTTAGACTGCTGAGGACATTGATTTTCTATGGTGTCTCATGCAGTATACTTGCACATCCACGCTGAAGTTTGCAAATAAGCTGCAGCAGGAGTACAAGACCGGCACCGCAGGGAACAGCACTGGAGAGAGGGGTGAGTATAAGATGATTTTTTTATTTTACCCCTCTCCTTTTACACGCTAATTCCACAAAGGATTTTTTGCTAATATTACAAGACCTCTAGCCCTGTTTTTTTTTTTTTTTTTTTTTTTCTTCTGATCTATCACCTAGTGGGCAGTCCATATTCTCAGGCTGCCTCTCAGAATTTTCAGTTTTCCAGCTATCCTGTGGTATGTTCCTGATTGCTTCCTGTGATTTTCCTTTTAGGTAGAACAGAGCATTCATAGCCTGTAGAATTAAGTATGGTAACCTTATGGAGGCAATGAACTGTCTATTAGTTTAAATGAGAGAATATCTCAGAATATTTAAAGATAGAGCTTAGATAGCTCTGACATGTATAATGGAAAGAAGACTGCAGAAATGCTAGCAGTGTACATCAATGGCCTCATGCACACGATCGTTGTGTGCATCCATGGCCGTTGTGCCATTTTCCGTCTTTTTTCGCGGACCCATTGACTTTCAATGGGTCAGTGGAAAAATCGGAAAATGAACCGATTTGCAGCCGCATCCGTGATCCGTGTTTCCTGTCCGTCTAAAAAATATTGGTGGCCAGTGGTCCCCCCCTCCCTCCCTTGTATTTAACACATTAGTGGCCAGTGGTCCCCCCCTCCCTCCCCTGTAGTTAACACATTGGTGGCCAGTGCGGCCGCCCCCCCCTCCCTCCCCTGTAGTTAACACATTGGTGGCCAGTGCGGCCGGCCCCTCCTCCCTCCCCTGTAGTTAACACATTGGTGGCCAGTGAGGCCGGCCCCCCCCCTCCCTCCCCTGTAGTACTGTAGATTCATTGGTGGCCAGTGGGCCCCCCCCTCCCTCCCCCTCCTAATTAAAATCTCCCCCCCTATCATTGGTGGCAGCGGAGAGTACCAATCGGAGTCCCAGTTTAATCGCTGGGGCTCCGATCGGTAACCATGGCAACCAGGACGCTACTGCAGCAGCCAGGCAGCAGGGGGCAGTCATGTACACAGTTCTTTTAGTATATTCTAACCTGAAGCGTCCCCATCAACATGGGAACGCCTCTGTGTTAGAATATACTGTCGGATCTGAGTTTCACGATCTAACTCAAATCCGATGGTATATTCTAACATAGAGGCGTTCCCATGGTGATGGGGATGCTTCAAGTTAAAATATACCATCGGATTGGAGAAAACTCAGATCCGATGGTATAAAAGGGACTCCTGACTTTACATTGAAAGTCAATGGGGGACGGATCCGTTTGCAATTGCACCATATTGTGTCAACGTCAAACGGATCCGTCCCCATTGACTTGCATTGTAATTCAGGACGGATCCGTTTGGCTCCGCACGGCCAGGCGGACACCAAAACGACTTTTTTTTTCATGTCCGTGGATCCTCCAAAAATCAAGGAAGACCCACGGATGAAAAAACGGTCACGGATCACGGACCTACGGACCCCGTTTTTGCGGACCTTAAAAAAAAACGGTTGTGTGCATGAGGCCAATTAGTGATACCAAAATGCGTTCCCGAAAACTCACAGAATCTGAACCATCCCTCTCTGTGTACCAGTTTTTTCTTTACAGTGTAACTCTTGCTTCAGGTGACTGTTCAGATTAGGCTGTGTACATGAGGAATAACACCATATCTGGCTATCATATGACTTGTATGCTTAATTTTTCACTATAATTGCAATTACTAACTTTACCTGAGCTTGTGAGTGCAGACCAGATGGTACAATGTCTCCCATACACTGCACACAAAGAGAAGAGGAGAATCTGCCCTCCTATCTTACTGAACCTGGTCTCCTATCCCACTGAATTGTATTAGTGAATTGACAGTGATTAATCAGTGCAGGAGGCAGGGACACAAGGAAATAGGCCTAGGAAGTGGGCAAATAAGAAGTTTTCTCTAATATGTTATATTACAAAGTTTGTTGTCTTCATTTGCACTATTCATTTGTAAAAAAAAACTGAAATAACAGTTCTTTCTAAGCATTGTTCTGTGTCATTCTGTAGAACTCAACGCAATGATGTTGTTTTCCAATATGACAGGCACTGTCCTTCAACTTGTATACAATGCTTAGATAGATCTAACTGTAATGAGCAGTGGGTCTGGACTCACTGTACCAACTAACCGGGTTGGCGTCGGGCTTCTCCTAAGGGCATTATCTTGGCGATCCCCTGGTTTTCACCCTTTAACCACTAATTCCGGGATTTTCCCTTCGCTGCAGGGGACCCACCAAGCCGCTACCTCTTAGAATAGTCCCAATGTAGTTGGTAGCTGACCCATGGGGCCCAGAGACACATGTGCAAAGCACCAAGGGTTCAGTCAATACTTGTAGGCAGTAAACAAGCAAAGGTCAGGGTAGGCAGAATATGTGCAATTCTGTGAAACTAATCTGAGGTCAGTGCAAGAAACAGAGTATCAGAGTCAGGTAACAGGCAGAAGTTCGGTACAAGGGCAGACAATCAGAATAGCACACCTTCACTGGTAAATTAGTAAGCTGGAAATCTTGGCTTGGGCAAAGTGTGAGAGGGCAGTCCAGCTTTTATAGCAGAAGTTGATTAACAATTATAAGTAGCCATGCAGGAGAGGACTGGTGGTGACAAAAATGGAAGTAGTAGTAGTACAATGAATAATGTAACTAATAGAAGTAGTGGGGCAGCGATGGACACGAGCCACTGATGCAATACTGACACTACCAGTACTGTTGGTGATGTGATAATAAATTGTTGAAAAACTGTTTGAAGACCCAGTATAGTCTATTTTTGCTTTCCAATTTACTGGAGCCTGCAGTGGCATAATTCAACAAAAGCATTGATGTACATATTCGTTTCTTTAAAAAAAGCAAATGTTTTACCTTATCTTCCACTAGCAATAAGTCAGCTCTGAGGTTGAAGTCAATGCAATAAAAATGTTTAGATTTCTCTGTGGCTCATTTTTATTTAAACATCTTTACAGCTATTTACATAGTTGAGCAGAATGGCATTTGCATCAGGGAACATAGTGCTACTTCTACATAAATATTTATTTCAATGAAATACAAGTTCAATTTAGTTGTCAAAGAGCAGGTCAGGATAAAATATGCTATGATTTAGAGTTAATAAAATGTATTCAAAGATAATGTTCCACTTAGTAACATGCCCTATACCTGTAAATAAGACAAAAACTGCCTTTTTGAATTGATATTTTTTTCAACAAGGAAAAAAAAAAGTTTACATTATTAAAGTACTGGACAATCTACACATCCATCAGAAAGGATACAGAAGAGAGGCAAGAACTATGCAAGGTGGACACAATGCTTTTAGTGAGATAGGACACATTTTACAAGGAATATATCACATAGAGAGCATTGCTTTCTGCAAGTAAAGAGATTTGAAATGTTTCTGTTCATTTTTCAGGCGATGTATTCTCTTAGTTTTAGATTACCTTTAGGTTTAGCTTTCCAAGTAGCACATTTTCTACAAGTATTACTAATACATGCAACAGATAAGCACTGCAATGTGCAACCAAAAGAACTCTACAAATATGTATACATTATACGCTGGATGCATAGCACTTACACCAATTATCCTACAAAGTAGAATCAGAGGGGGGGGGAATTACATGAGGTAGAGACCAATTTTCTACATCATAGTGGAAATAATCCTTCATAATTCAAAATCTGTCAATCAGAATAATTCCCTGGATCAATTAACTTTGTTAATTTAGTACCTGTAACTTCAAATAAATACATCCAGGGCCCTCTTGAACTCTGTTAGTGAACTCACCATCACCACCTCCTCAGGCAGTTCCATAGTCTCACTGCTCTTACCGTAAAGAATCCTCTTCTAAGTTTGTGTACAAACCTTCTTTCCTCCAGATGCAGAGGATGTCCCCTCGTCAGTCACAGTCCTGGGGATAAATAGATGATGGGATAGATCTCTGTACTGACCCCTGATATATTTATACATAGTAATTAGATCTCCCCTCAGTTGTCTTTTTTCTAAAGTGAATAACCCTAATGTTGATAATCTTTCTGGGTACTGTAGTCCACCATTCCAGTTATTACTTTAGTTGCCCTCCTCTGAACCCTCTCCAGCTCTGCTATGTCTGCCTTGTTCACAGGAGCCCAGAACTGTACACAGTACTCCATGTGTGGTCTGACTAATGATTTATAAAGTGACAGGACTATGTTCTCATCACGGGCATCTATGCGTCTTTTGATGCCACCCATTATCTTATTGGCCTTGGCAAGAGCCATTTGACATTCGTTTCTACAGTTAAAGGGGTTCTCCGGGCTTAACCTTTTTTTGGGTATTAAAAGCTAACCTGTGGAGGAAAGATTATTGGTCCCATACTTACCTTCCAGAGTGCAGCCGTTCTTTAGATTTGCCTCCCGGTCACGTGGTCCCTCCAGATGGCTTTTCTTTTCTTCCGGCCAAAGTCCGTCTTCTTGTCCTCCTGTCTTCTCTTCCTTTCTTGAGCAGGAGATGGATCGTCACGAGTGACGTCACCGCCTCCTGCTGAAGAAAGCGGCGGGTGGCCGTCTTCACTCACCACGCAAGCGCACTAAGCTGAATACTAGTGCGCATGCGCGGGATTGCCGGCCGCTCTCTGCAGTGTACAGGCTTCTTTGTGCAGGAGTGACAGCATAGCGATCAGCCACAGTGGCTGATTGCTATACTGTGGATCTCACTGGGGGACCTGACTGGCACATGGGGGGGGGGGCATTGTGGAACTGTGGATGGCACTTTGGGGCAATGAGGATGGCACATGGGGGCACTGGATTTCACTAGGGCACAGTGGACACATGGGGCAATGGGTGGCACAAGGGGGCACTGGATGGCACAAGGGGGCAATGGATGACAAACAAGGGGGCACTGCATGGCAAACAAGGGGGCAATGGATGGCACAAGGGGGCAATGGATGGCACAATGGGGGCAATGGATGGCACAATAGGGGCAATGAATGGCACAATGGGGACACTAGATGGCACAAGGGGGCAATGCATGGCAAACAGGGGGCATTGCATGGCACGAGGGGGCAATGGATGGCACAATGGGGGCAATGGATGGCATAATGGGGACACTGGACACTGGATGGCACAAGGGGGCAATGCATGGAAAACAGGGGCACTGGATGGCAAACAAGGGGGAACTGGATGGCTAACAATGAGGCACTGGATGGCACAATGGGGCAATGGATGGCACAATGGGGGAACTCGATGACAAACAGGGGCACTGGATGGCATAAGGGGGCACTGCATGGCACAATGAGTGCACTGGATGGCACAAGGGGTCAATTGATGGCACATTGGGGGCAATGGATGGCACAATGGGGCAATGCATGGCAAACAGGGGCAATGGATGGCAAGCAAGGGGGCACTGGATGGAAAACAAGGGGGCACTGGATGGCACAATGGGGCAATGGATGGCACAATGGGGGAACTGGATGGCACAAGGGGGGCAATTGATGGCAAACAGGGGCACTGTATGGCAAACAAGGGGGCACTGCATGGCATAGTGGTGGTACTGGATGGTACTAGGGGGCACTGGATGATACTAGGGGCACTGGATGGCACAAGGGGGCATCGGCTGACAAATAGGGGGCATTGGATGGCACAAAGGGCACTGGATGGCACTGTGGATGTCATGTTATGGGGGCACTGTGGACGTCACTGTTATGATGGCAATGTGGATGTCACTGTTATGGCGGCACTCTGGATGTCACTGTTATGATGACAATGTGGATGTCACTGTTATGGCTGCACTGTGGATGTCACTGTTATGGGGGCACTGTGGACATCACTGTTATGGGGGCACTGTGGATGTCACTGTTAAGGGGGAACTGTGGATGTCACTGTTAAGGGAGCACTGTGGATGTCACTGTTATGGGGGCACTGTGGCTGTCACTGTTATGGGGGCACTGTGGATGTCACTGTTATGGGAGCGCTGTGGATGTCACTGTTATGGGGGCACTGTGGATGTCATTGTTATGGGCGCTGAGTATAAGTGATAGGGCTCGTGCACAGAACCGTATATGTTTTGCGGTCTGCAAGTCGCGGATCCACTAAATAAGATTACTGTCCGTTTGCGATTCACATTTTTTTGCAGTCCCATTTAGTTCTATGGGTTTTAGATCTGCATTATGAGGACCAGAATAGGACATGTTCTATCTTTCGCAGAACTGACATACGGATGTGGAAAGCAAATGGACGTCATCAGTGTGTTTTTTACATCCGTATGTCAGTTCTAGTAAAGACAGAACATGTCCTATTCTGGTCTTCAAAATGAGGACCTTAAATCCATAGAACTCAATGGGACTGCAAAAAATGCGGATCGCAAAATGGATACGGTCGTGTGCATAAAGGTTTAGATAAACAGCTCAGCAGGCAGGATCATACAAGATAGGCTTAGATACACCACTCAGCAGGCTGTGTCATACAAAATGGGATTAGATACACAGCTCAGCAGGCAGTATCATACAAAATGGGATTAGATTCACATTTTAGCATGCTGTATCATAGAAGATGGGATTAGGTGGGCACTTCAGCAGGCAGTATTATAGAAGATGGGATTAGATATACACTTCAGCAGGCAGTATCATAGAAGATGGGATTAGATACACAGCTCAGCAGGCAGTATCATAGAAGATGGGATTAGATATACACTTCAGCAGGCAGTATCATAGAAGATGGGATTAGATACACACTTCAGCAGGCAGTATCATAGAAGATGGGATTAGATACACACTTCAGCAGGCAGTATCATAGAAGATGGGATTAGATACACACTTCAGCTGACAGTATCATAGAAGATGGGATTAGATACACACTTCAGCAGGCAGTATCGCACACAACAGGATGTGTATCAGGCACACATAAATTATTAGATACAGATGTGATTGGATACGCTTGCTGATTCCAGCTGTTAATCACACTCTGGAGTTAGTGAGGGAAGATCCTGTGGACTGTCAGTGATGGGATTAGATACACCTCTCAGCAGGCTGTATCACACAGGATAGAAATTAGCTACAGATGTGATTGGAAACGCTTGCTGATTCAAGCTGTTTTTCACACTCTGGAGATGGTGAGGGAGGAGCCCGGGGACTGTCAGTGATGGGATTAGATACACAGCTCAGCAGGCTGTATCACACAGGATAGTATTAGATACATATGAGGGCAGAGCCTGTGGACAGTCAGTAATTGGATTTAGACACTGGGTAAAAAGTAGATTCCTGTCTGGGTGTAAAAAGATAGACACAGGAGTTGTAGTGGGTGTGGCTGCTGCAGACAGAGCAGAGTAGTACTCAGCCTGAGGCTGGATCTCCTCGGCACCCGTAGAAGGCAGTTCCCGATGCCATGCAAGGCATCGGGCTGCCTTGTGACGCATCGGGTCCCTGCCACAGCAGCGCAGGGACTCAATGCGATCACTCACCCGACACAAACCCCTTCTATGTTGCATGCGCACAACGAAAAGCCGGATCCGTTTTCCCGGAACACGTAATCTCCGCCAAAAAAACATAAAAGGGCTTGAACTGATGTATCCTGATGCATCCTGAATGGAATGCTCTCCATTCAGAATGCATTAGGATAAAACTGATCTGTTTTTTTCGGTATTGAGCTCCTAGGACGGAACTCAATACCTGAAAACAAGTTAAAGTGCCCTTAGCAAGCAGTGTTTTCCATTTCATTGCATGGACTCCCAGCAAATATATTTTAAATGTTTTCGGCCCAAGAGGTCTTTATCAGAATACTGGAAGAGATACATACAAGGTGTATATCTGTGCCAGAACACATATACAAAAGATGGTATCAGATGTCAGAGACGCAAATCAATTTACATTACACATGAGAGCACACAGTATCCAATAATCTCTAATAAAGGTAGTTTATCTAATACAGATAGTCAAAATGCAAAGTGGATAGACTGTGTTATGTATATTACAGTGTATCGGTATGCAGAATTAGATATAAATATGCTAGTAGCGTATCAGATAGTTCACTTATAATGTTGTAAATTTACTGCCTGATTGATATGTTAAAACAAAATAACAAACTTTATTGTTTTATTTAATCATTGACCCTGAGGATACCAGCGGCGCACATGCACAGCGCAGAAATGCGGAACAGAAATCCCAGCACAGTACAGATACGGTGCGCTGATCGGGCGGGTGCAGGAGCTGCGTCTGCCCGATCAGAGGCAGGGGTCCGTCTGTCACTGATAGCCGGACCCCTGCTGTATGCGCCGACATTGGTGAAATCACCGATGCCGTTGCATTAACCCTTGCATGGCGGCAGTCAGCGCTGACCGCGGCAACGTGCAGTATCCTCACGGGTGCCGGTGTCCATGGTTTCCCCGCGCTACTGTGATGGGGACCCCATGGCAGGGAAGGCAGCCGGAGGCCTTACTTAGGCATAGTGGCTGCCTTCCGGGAGAGCCTGTGAGATCCAGCCCCCTGGATCTCACAGGACGCAGGCTGAAGTGTATTACACTGTATAATACACTTACAGCCAATGCATTACAATACAGAAGTATTGTGATACATTGTAAAGGGAATTGGACCCCAAAATGTTGAAGTCCCAAAGTGGGACAAAAAATAAACAGAAAAAAAAAGGTTAAAAAAAGTTTTCCCCAAAAATATTAAAAGTTTCAAGTAAAAAAAAAAGCGTCCTTTTCTAGAAATAGTAAAAAAAATGTAAAAAATAGGGAGTCATATTAGGTATTGCCGCAACCGTATCGACTGGCTCTATAAAAATATCACATGACCTAACCCCTCAGATGAACACTGTCAAAAAAATTAAATAAAAAATGTGCTAAAAAAAAAATTTTTTTGTCACCTTACATCACTAAAAGTGCAACACCAAGCGATCAAAAAGTCATATGCCCCCCAAAATAGTACCAATCTAATTTTCACCTCATCCCGCAAAATATGAGCCCCTACCTAAGACAATCGCCCAAAAAAAAAAAAAAACTATGGCTCTCAGACTATGGAGACACTAAAACAGGATTTTTTTTTGTTTAAAAAATGCTTTTATTGTGTTAAATAACAAATAAAAATTTAAAAGTAGAGATATTAAGTATCGCCGCATCCATCACAACCTGCTCTATAAAAATACCACATGACCTGACCCCTCAGGTGAATACCGTAAAAAAATAAAACGGTGTCAAAAAAGTCATTTTTTGTCAACTTACATCACAAAAAGTGTAATAGCAAGCGATTAAAAATTCATATGCACCCCAAAATAGTGCCAATCAAACCTTCATCTCATCCAGCAAAAATTATACCCTACCTAAGACAATTGCCGAAAAAATTAAAAAAAAACTATGGCTCTCAGACTATGGAGACACTAAAACAGGATTTGTTTTTTTGTTTAAAAAATGATATTAGTGTAAAAAAATGAAATAAATAAACAAAAGTATACATATTAGGTATTGTCACCTCTGTAAAGACCTGCTCTATAAAAATATCACATAATTTAACCCCTCAGGTGAACACTGTAAAAAAAAAATTTTAAAAAAATATGTCAAAAAGCCATTTTGTCACCTTACATCACAAAAAGTGTAATAGCAAGCAATCAAAAAGTCATATGCAAAAAATTGTGCCAAAATACTGCCAATCAAACTGTCATCTCATCCCACAAAAATGATACCCTACCTAAGACAATCGCCCAAAAAATAATAAAAATTATGGCTCTCAGACAATTGAGACACTAAAATATGATTTTTTTTTTTTGCTATTATTGTGCTAAAGTAAAATAACAAAAAAAAATAAAGTATACATATTAGGTATTGCCGCGTCCGTAACAACTGGTGAACAAATCTGGACACCTCTGGTTGTAACACTATCCCTGTATGCAGCCCTATGTATCACTACCCCTTCCCTACGCGTTTCTGTGAGGTGGTACACCCGCACTTCATCAGGAGCAGGTAAAGGAGGTAGGTAGGTACGTATAACGTGATCAGGATCCTGCACAAAGTGGCGTGCAGGATGGCAGTGTTTCAGCGCTGTGACGGCCGTACCGGCTGCCCGAATGCCGGCTCTTAATAGCACTAACTCCTCCCCCAGCTGTGCGGCGTCCAATGAAGGCATAATGTAGCGGTGCTGAGAAGTGTTGCTGTTAGTAGCAACCACACAAATGGGGGAACCTATTGGCGGCTCGAGTTGACAGAGATCCATATGAAGCTTTAATTCATCAGGAAAATGGGATGATACGCTCGTAGAAGGGGAATATAGGTGAATAAGCTGCAGACCTAAGGGGGTTACTGTTCTACTTGTATCATATTATATTATGATCAAGCCAAGTGGTCCAGCCATGATGCAAAAGATGCTAATTTGAAGTTTAATATATGCGGAGTATACACACAATTGTTGCTTGTAGAAATTGTATGTGGGTTAGGACAAAAATACACCCACAATTTGGTGAATAGTTGAATAGTTCCAAAGATACATCACCATAATATTCACGATGTACGGTATCTTTTGCAATAATAAATTCCCCTCATGTCCTAATATCGTGTATAAGAATGATCTCAATCGTCTGGAGAGCGTCCAAATGGAGATCGTAATGCATGGACCTCAAACAGACATCTCAGAGGATAGATCATCAGTTGAAAAAAACTGCAGAACCCCTTTAATCTAAAACAGTGGAACTACAAACTATGACCTGGACACAGGGGCATCAAGGACCCTTGGTCATGAAAGAGTTAAAAAAAATCTTGCAATACATATATTGTATACAACTCCTATGCTTTTCCAAGGTTACAAGAAAAAAAATATATAGCACGGTCGCATTCTGTGATCTTACATCTTGCTAAGATCCATTACAGACAAAAAAAAAACAAGTTAGAAATCACAAATTAAGCAATTTCTTAAGGAGGGTTAAAGGGTTAATATACAACCATTTATGTATTTCTTTCAGCAATGCAAACATTTGATATTTAATTGAATAATTCTACTCCTTCATTGTTTTGATTATAATTTAAATATGGAAAGTGATTTAGCATCAGCTCCCCTCTTAGATCTTCAGTTCAAAACATCTATTATTCCAGCGCACCTGCAATAACCCAAAAATGATACATATATTTCAATCAGTCAATCCTATTAAATACACAAGAACGGCAGATAATTCCCACACGGCTTTGAAGTCAAAACATCCTACTATGATAAGCAGATATGGGTAATGAAATTAAAGTTGTGATAAATGCCCTCTTAAAATATCTTTATCCGTCTATGACTTTTCAGTTGTGTGTTATAATTAAAATGCATATATCACCACTTATCATCTACGTTTTAGGTCACTGCTTTGCACTTCCAGAGTAACTGAAGTTTCAACATAGGCTCTTTTCTAATAATCCCGTCCGTCTTGATTTTATATGAAGTCATTGAAGGGGAATTCAAAGAAAAAAAATGATGTTGATATTCTAATACCTCAATATGTTGTTACCATATATACAAAAAGGTAAAATTTGATTACATTTTATTAGCTATGTGTTTTTAATGAACTAAATAGAATAATTAAATAATGACACATGTTCCAGGATTGGAAGTTGGCATTGCCGGTATATTCCTTTTCTGGTTAATTCAATACAGAATTAGGCAAAAGCAGGATTCCTTTATTTCAGCATCCATCACCAGAAAGTCTAGTAATCCAGCACTTGCTTCCCTCATGGAGCTAGAAGAGTAGAAACAAAGGAGGAGAGGGGAATTTATCGTGAGGGGAATATTTGAAGACATTGTTAAATTTGATGCATCTTTAGAGAGGAGATTTAAAGGGAACCTGTCACCTCCCAAAACCATCCCAACCTCCTGCAGTACCTATGTGTAGCCAGCAGTGTGTTTCTGATGATGCCTTTCTTCCTGAAGGCAGATGCAGCAAAAATACTGAAAACTTAGTTTTATCCCCTGCCCGGCGCGCTTGTGCACACATGCTTAAAGTCACGGTAACCATGCCCCCTTCCCTGCCCCTTCTCTGTGACTGACAGCTGGCAGTCTGGCTGGCTTTGCCGAACTCTCTGCATAAGTGCTGTCAGTCACAGCGAAGGGGCAGGGGAGGGGGCGTGGTTACCGTGACTTGACGCAAGGAGGCCGCTGCCTCCTTGACTTCAAGCATGTGTGGAGAAGCGCGCCGGGCAGCGGATAAAACAACGTTTTCAGTACTTTTGCTGCATCTGCCTTCAGGAAGAAAGGCATCATCAGAAACCCACTGCTGGCTACACGCAGGTACTGCTGGCGGCTTGGGATGGTTTTGGGAGGTGACAGGTTCCCTTTAATTTTCTAAAACAAATACCTTAGAAGATGCTATTGCCTTAATTTCTGATAGTCATATACACCCCAAAATGGTATCAATTAAAAGTAAAGATCACGCCTAAAAAATGAGCCCTCACACAGTTCTGTACACATAATTTCCTAAAAGGGGTCAGAATATGGTGATGTAAAGAAAAAACTAATTTTATTCAAGATTTTTTTTTTTTTTCAGTATTAAAACGTCTGAAAAACTTTTTTTTTCTGTAAAAGCAATACTTCATACTGTAGTTCAGGTTCAGGAGATGCAATTCTGCTATTTTTTTTTCATGATCTGCTGCGCCGCTATGCACCTAATATGCTAATTATCGACATCAGTACAGGGAGGAGGGGTCTCAGTGGACGTCTCCTACTCTCTGCCAGTGACACTGTCCAATCGCAGCGGACCGCTACGCAGCCAGGGAGAAGAGGAGTTGTTCTCAGGAGATTTGGCTATTTAAGCAAGTACTTGCTTACATAGCCTGTTCTTGCGAGACTTAGCAGACACGCCATTTTTCTTGTTTTCTTTTTATTTATTTTCTACATAGTAGATTTATATTAAAGATATGAAAATGATGAAGGAACACAAATGGAATTAAGCAGTAAAATAGTGTTAAACTAGAATATGTTTCATATGTTGGGCTCTTCAAAGTAGCCCCCTTTTGATGACATCTTTGCACAATTTAGCTGTTCTCTAAATCAGCTTCATGAGGTAGTCACCTAAGATGGTTTTAAATTGACATGGATGCCTTGTCAAGAGTTAATCTGTGGAATTTCTTGCCTTCACAAAGTGTTTGAGGCCATCAATTGTGTTGTGCAGAGGTAGGATTGGTTTCATACAGTTTTTAGCCCTATTCTACTACTGCTCTAATCTACATTATGGCAAGAATCACTCAACTAAGGCTACTTTCACACTTGCGGCAGTGTGATCCGGCGGGCAGTTACAACGCCAATTTGGAAGTGACTGAAAGCATTTGTGAGACGGATCCGGATGCGGATCAGTCTCACAAATGCATTGCAAGAACGGATCCGTCTCTCCGCTTGTCATGCGGACAGACGGATCCGTCTTGTATTTTTTTTCACATTTTTACCGGTCTGCGCATGCGCAGGCCGGAAGGACGGATCCGGCATTCCGGTATTTTGAAAGTACAAATACATTCCTATGGGGAAAAATGCATTCAGGCAAGTCTTCAGTTTTTTTTGCCGGAGATAAAACCGTAGCATGCTACGGTTTTAGTTTTATCTTTTGCCTGATCAGTCAAAACGAACTGAACTGAAGACATCCTGATGCATCCTGAACGGATTACTCTCCATTTAGAATGCATGGGGATATCAGTTCTTTTCCGGTATAGAGCCCCTGTGACGGAACTCTATGCCGGAAAAGAAAAACGCTAGTGTGAAAGTACCCTAAGTAAAGAGAAAAGACAGTCCAACATTAAAGGGGTTTTCCAGGAATTTGATACTCATGAACATCCTCATGATATGTCATCAATAGCAGATCGGCAGGGATCCAACTTCCAGAACCCCTGCTGATCAGCTGTTTGAAGAGGCCACAGCGCTCATCCAGTCAGTGTTATGGTCTCTTTACAAATTACCAAACAAAGCACCATACACTGCATAGCGAATGTGCTTAGTATTGCAGCTCAGCCCCATTCACTTGAATGGGACTGAGTTGTGCCTAGGCCAAGTAACCGATGTACAGTGACATCACTGGCCTAGGGAGAGGACTAACTGATCATGGCTGTGGCCTCTTCCAACCCGTGATAGGCCGGGATCCCGGGAGTCGGATCCCCACCAATCACATATTGATTGAAGATTATAAGTTCTCCTGGGCGCAGTCCTCTTTACCAGTTTGTTAATAGTTTTGTGCTCATTGTATTTTATATTATGTGTAACCCCTTCTTGATGTACAGTACCATGGAATTAATGGCCCTTTGAAATAAATGAATTAATAATAATATTGATGACTTATCCTCTGTCACATGCGGGAGGCTCAAGGCAGACCTCCAGGACGTCATGCAAACAGGACACAGGCAGAAATAGACCAGGGACCCACAGAGAACTGTATTACAAGTGTAATAAAAGCACATGACAGTAAGCAGGTTAGGCAATAGTGGTAGCACTACCACAGAACCAAGTGCACCGGCAGACCAGAGGCAAAACCCAGAGGGCGGAGAGCAAGTCAGTCCCGTTCTTCACAGAGCCCCTGGTGGTGGGGATGAACTTGGCCAAGGGCTCATTGGTCACACCTGCAAGGAACCACAGTGGTGCAAACACCAGCAGAACAAATGACAAAACTGGTACCCAAGCAAACACAGGACATGGAACAGACAACAAGATGAACGGGAACCAGCACAGGAGCAGATGCCTGGACCCCAAGTGAGATGGAAGCATGGCGGTCTCAGGCAGAGCTGCTCACAGATTAGAGATACTACACAGACTAGAGATACACACACACTAGAGATTCACACAGACCAGAGATTCACCCTCCGGAGAACCCAGGGACCCTCTCACGAAGGCAGGACAAACATGGGACAGGAACAGAAGCAGAAAGGAACTACAAGCAGACAAGAACAGACAAGGATCAGAAGCAGTAGACACTGCCAGGCAGGACAGATGACAGGATACAATCAGAAGCAGTTTAGCACTGCCAGGCTACACAACATACAGGACAGGTACAAAACAGACAAGGACATAACATCATACACCATCACAGAACAGGTACAGGAGAACAGACAAGGCAATAACAACAAACCAGGTGACACCACATCAAGAGCAGATAGGAAAAAAAACTGGATCAGCAGCAAGGGGCTACACTCAGTAAGGCACTAGACAGAAGATAGACTGACCCCAAGCCCCACATCTCACAGGTAGATATAGCTGCATAATGAGGGCACCTGATAAGCCACACCCAGGAACGGACCAGGGGAAGTTAACCCCATCAGAACCAAACAGGGAGGGGAGCCTGCATGAACAGGGAAGTGAACACACAGGCTGTACACCAGAGCACAAACAACAGATATGTATCCATACAAGCCCATCTTCACACAAGGCCACAGCCAGCACGCATCGCAGAACCAGCATGCATGGGGTTACCCATAGCCAGTACACAAAGAGCATGCAGACAGCCTGCACGGCACCAGAGACATGAGCCACAGAGATGCAGACACGGGAATCCACAAACACAGGCCACAGTTAACACACTACACCGCAGCTAGCACACAGTCCCAAGCAACCAGCATACACAGGTGTCAGCCTGCAGCCAGTATGCGAGGGAGCCTGCAGCCAGCCTGCACGGCAGAAGTGATAAGAACTGCACAGAGAAGCAGACACGGGGAGAGCAAACATACATTGGCAGCAGTTCCACAAAACGCCGCAGCCAGCATGCAGCCCCAAGCAACCAGCATACACAGTAGACAGCCTGCAGCCAAAACTCGAGAAGGCATGCAGCCAGCCTACATGGCCAAACTGTCACAGTGAACTGCACGGTGACATCCTGAGGATAATATGAAATCCTCAATATGAAATTCCCAGATAACCCCTTTAAGACATGAAGGTCAGTCAATCCAATTTCCAGAATTTTGAAGGTATCCTCAAAAGCAGTTATAAAAACCATCTGACACTATAAAGAAATTGGTTTTCACAAGGACCTCACCAGGAAAAGAGTTACCACTGCTGCAGAGGATAAGTTTATTAGAATTACCAGCCTCAGAAACCACAAATTAACAGCACCTCAAATTAGAGCCTACAGTACATAAATGCTTTACAGAGATAATGTAACGGGGTGCCGAAGGCGCACTCGGTCTCCCATCAGCCGCAGACCTGCTGCTTAGCTTCAGGAGCGAGGATCTGTGTTTGACCTCGTTCCCAGGGCGGCTTTGCTAGCTGGGAGGCTCCCTGCTCCTAGGTCTGCCTTGAGCGCCGAGCTGATCACTCGGTGCTCGACTGGTTGGTCTGTCGGTCATGTGACGCTGGCCACGTCACATGACCCTCACTCCCCACTATAAATACAGGCAGCCTGCTGGCCACAGGTTGCCTGTTAATTTAGGTTCCTAGCAGTTGTTGGATACCTGTGTACTTACCAGATCCTGTTCCCTGACGATCCTTTGCCTGCTCATCCTGTACTGCGCATCCTTCCTGGTATATTGACCTCGGCTTCCACCTGACTATTCTTTGTGGACTCCTTTGGTACATCTCGACTCTCCTGGTATTTATGACCCTGGCTTCTCCTGACCTTTCTTTGCTTATCCCTCTGTACTGCGTTGTCCTCTTGGTTTTGACCCGGTCCGTTCACTATACGTTATTTGTCTTGTCTGTCCTTCCCGCACGTATCCTAAGTTATGGACTGCCGTCCAGTTGTCCCCAGTCATCAGGACTCGTGAGGCAAGTAGGCAGGGCCAGGGGTGAGGGTGGAGCCCAGTGGTCACTATCCTCCCACCTGTGTGTGTGTGTACGTGACCGTTACAGATAATGTACAGACTCATCTCAACAACAACTGTTTAGAGGAGACTTAAAAAATCTGGCATTTATGATCAAATTGCTCTATAGAAGACATTACTGAGGAGCAACAAAAGAAAAAGACTATAATTCCTTGGGCCAGGGAACAGAAGGAATGGACATTAAACTACTGGAAATTTGTACTTTGATCTGAAGAGTCAAAAATTTATACAGGGAGTGCAGAATTTTTAGGCAAATGAGTATTTTGACCACATCATCCTCTTTATGCATGTTGTCTTACTCCAAGCTGTATAGGCTCGAAAGCCTACTACCAATTAAGCATAGTAGGTGATGTGCATCTCTGTAATGAGAAGGGGTGTGGTCTAATGACATCAACACCCTATATTAGGTGTGCATAATTATTAGGCAACTTCCTTTCCTTTGGCAAAATGGGTCAAAAGAAGGACTTGACAGGCTCAGAAAAGTCAAAAATAGTGAGATATCTTGCAGAGGGATGCAGCACTCTTAAAATTGCAAAGCTTCTGAAGCGTGATCATCGAACAATCAAGCGTTTCATTCAAAATAGTCAACAGGGTCGCAAGAAGCGTGTGGAAAAACCAAGGCGCAAAATAACTGCCCATGAACTGAGAAAAGTCAAGCGTGCAGCTGCCAAGATGCCACTTGCCACCAGTTTGGCCATATTTCAGAGCTGCAACATCACTGGAGTGCCCAAAAGCACAATGTGTGCAATACTCAGAGACATGGCCAAGGTAAGAAAGGCTGAAAGACGACCACCACTGAACAAGACACACAAGCTGAAACTTCAAGACTGGGCCAAGAAATATCTCAAGACTGATTTTTCTAAGGTTTTATGGACTGATGAAATGAGAGTGAGTCTTGATGGGCCAGATGGATGGGCCCGTGGCTGGATTGGTAAAGGACAGAGAGCTCCAGTCCGACTCAGACGCCAGCAAGGTGGAGGTGGAGTACTGGTTTGGGCTGGTATCATCAAAGATGAGCTTGTGGGGCCTTTTCGGGTTGAGGATGGAGTCAAGCTCAACTCCCAGTCCTACTGCCAGTTTCTGGAAGACACCTTCTTCAAGCAGTGGTACAGGAAGAAGTCTGCATCCTTCAAGAAAAACATGATTTTCATGCAGGACAATGCTCCATCACACGCGTCCAAGTACTCCACAGCGTGGTTGGCAAGAAAGGGTATAAAAGAAGAAAATCTAATGACATGGCCTCCTTGTTCACCTGATCTGAACCCCATTGAGAACCTGTGGTCCATCATCAAATGTGAGATTTACAAGGAGGGAAAACAGTACACCTCTCTGAACAGTGTCTGGGAGGCTGTGTTTGCTGCTGCACGCAATGTTGATGGTGAACAGATCAAAACACTGACAGAATCCATGGATGGCAGGCTTTTGAGTGTCCTTGCAAAGAAAGGTGGCTATATTGGTCACTGATTTGTTTTTGTTTTGTTTTTGAATGTCAGAAATGTGAATGTTGAGATGTTATATTGGTTTCACTGGTAAAAATAAATAATTGAAATGGGTATATATTTGTTTTTTGTTAAGTTGCCTAATAATTATGCACAGTAATAGTCACCTGCACACACAGATATCCCCCTAAAATAGCTAAAACTAAAAACAAACTAAAAACTACTTCCAAAAATATTCAGCTTTGATATTAATGAGTTTTTTGGGTTCATTGAGAACATGGTTGTTGTTCAATAATAAAATTAATCCTCAAAAATACAACTTGCCTAATAATTCTGCACTCCCTGTATTCTTGTTTCCAACAGTCATGTGTTTGTGAGACACAAAAAAGATGAGCGCATGGTTTCTAGTGAGAAGGGAAAGGATGTAACAGCAGTACAGGTGCTGGCAGAAAGGAGACGTCCCCTGCTTCTGAGTAGAATGCATCTAGCTGTGCAACTGAAACAGGGAATATTATGACTGAAAAAACATTAGGGAAGCCCAAACATACCTGCTCCTTCACAGTTATGATTGTACAAAGCCAAGCGTTTTGAAAATTTAGTTATGCGTTAACCAAATTGAGATGGTTTGGGATCAGTTGGATAGAGTGAAGGAAAACACATGTTGACTGTTTTTCCTTCGTAAGTTGGCTTGACCCATGACCATCTGCAATCTGATATTGGTTGTCTGTGATGAAACTATCCCTTTAAAGGAGTATTCCCAACTTAGACATGTATGGCATATCCACATGTATGGATATTCTATAAATGCCTGATAGATGCAGGTTCCACCTAGGTCAAGAACAGGTGACCTATGTGCACAGCCCTTGCCATTTCTGTAATTCCCATAGAAGTGAAGGCAGAGAGCCTCACAAATGCATGGCCACCTCTCTATTCATTCACCTGCTGACCACCTCATTGGGTGGGATGAAGGTTGAGGCATATACTCATTTTTGACATAGTTGTCAATCCCAGAAGTGAGAACCACATCTATTCTGTGGAGATGTCATAAATATAAATGGAAATACCCCTTTAAGTAATTCCCAACTGAAACGATGAAGAGCCAAACAAGTGCAGGTATTTCTCCACTGAAAATAGGACTGCTTTCATTTTAGTCCCAGCTACCATCAAGTTTATTGTTTGATTGATGTGAATTAAAAGAAAATATTTATAGGATCAAAAATCATAGTTTTTTTGTTTATATATGTATCTAATGTACTGAAGTTTCAAGGCTTAGTATCATGAAGCTGAGATTACAGAACAATAACTCAGTGTTACTTACACTTGTGGTAGCCCAGTTCTACAGAATTAAACCTACATTTGAATCCTCGAGTTGATTACGTTGCTATAATTAACATATTGAATAAACATATTATATTACACATTTTTCAAGAAATGCTGTCTTGATGGGGTTAATTCCTTTTGGAAATCCTGCTATTCACAGATCTAGGCACCTCTAATGCTGTTAATTCACTGCATGTGAGGAATACCAATGCCAGCTAAAAGGTATTAGGAAAGGGCTCACAGCTGAAAGCGTTTATCCAATTCCAATTATTATTTGCGAAGGTAAACATTAATAGCAACGTTGTTCCAATTGCTACTGTTTCCAATAATAATTCTGCTTTTAAGTGTAATTTGGTGAATTAAAAACTGAATTTATTACTAAGCTTAATAGGAATGCTGACGTTTGGCATTAACTTAGGGTGAGGGTGAATGCAAGACTTTTGTTTAGAAGGCTAGAAAGCTATTTCTCACAAATAGTGTATAATGTGTTATAACGTATACTAGACACTTTTCTAGCTGGTATTTATTTACCTTTTTATGTCAATAAATATTGAAATACTTCAAATAAGACCATTAAGAAAATTATATACAAACAAATGGAAAATAAAGTAACTCACAGGTTCTCTATGACAGAGCTGCATTATCTTGAAGTAGTAATTCCCAAAGTGGCTTCTGCTACAGGGTCTCCAGAACTCTATAAATGCCTGTCCACTAAGTATGGGGCTACACCTACAATTTTTGTAGCACTTTTGATTAATATTTAATCGAATGACTACAGTAATCTAAAATAGTAGATTGACTTGTTTGCAATCTTGTACATTGCAGTTGTAGCTCAATGACTAAAATCAATCAAAAGTGCTACAGAAAGTCTAGATGCAGCCCTAGCTTCATAATATCCATCTATTAAGGCTATACCTAGAGTTTTTGTAGCACTTTTCATTTATTTTCATTTATTTAATTAAGGTGATGAAGAAGAAATGTTGATACCAAATGCTTAAAAACCATAGGGTGTGGGACCCTAAATTATGGGCTTCTGAGGTATATCTGGGGTTGAACCAGGCTTCTCTGTAGTTCTGCTTCTTGCACCACATAGTTGGCTGAATGAGGGATCTCTGCTGAGGTTAAGGGTCCATTCACACGTCCGCAAAATGGGTCCGCATCCGTTCTGCAATTTTGCGGAACGGGTGCTGACCCATTCTTTTTCAATGGGGCCGCACATTCCGCGGCCCCGCTAAAAAATAGAACATGTCCTATTCTTGTCCACAGACATGGACAAGAAAAGGCATTGCCAGCCATGTGCGATCCACCAAATGCGGAACGCACATGACCGGTGTCCGTGTTTTGCGGATCCGCAATTTGCGGACCGTAAAACAGTTGCGGACGTGTGAATGAAACCTAAAGGGGTTTTCCAGTTTTTACCTATTGATGACCTTTCCTCAGTATAGGTCATAAATATAAGATCAGGTCCAACTCCCGGCACCCCTGCCTAACAGTTGTTTGAATACGCAACAGTGCTCCTGTGAGCACCTCAGCCTCCTCGCAGCTTACCAAACACAGCATTGTACATTGTATGGCCACTGTGTTTGGTACTGCACTCAATACTTCACTTCAATGGGGTTGAGCTGCGCCAAGGCCATGTGACCAATGAAAGGGACATCACATGGCCTAGGAAATGGTCTAAGCCCTCATGGAGTGCCCTGGTCTCTTCATAGAGCTGATTAGAGAGGGTTCCGGGAGTCGCAACCCCGACAATCTCATATTGATAACCTCCAAGGCCAAAAACGGTTGTGAGCCAAAGTCCTACGGTAACTTTGTATTGCATGCATTAAATAAACACTCCAATAAATGTAAAGTTTTGAAGGACATACATTGTAAGTTCTACCACTGTCAATGGTTCTTGTTTTATTTCCATATCTACCAGATTAAAGGACTAATTGCATCTCAGACATGTATGGCATATATAAAGGATATAGCAAATAATGTCTCACAGTTGCTGGACCTAGCACCTATGTTAAGGACAGGAGCTCCCCAGCCTCTGTTTTTCCTGATGAGGCTGTGAGCTGCCTCATCTACCTGTAGGGTAACAGAGTCTGGAGAGTATGGAGAGGTGACTGCACATGTGTACAGCCTGCTAAACACTGCTGTATGGGATTTATAGAATCAGTCGAGCATACTTATTCAGCTTTTTCCATTTTTAGACTACCAACCAGAGGCCATGAACTGAATTCTTGCTAATATAAGCAGGGTGCTGGCACCCAATGGTACGCTGTGCTATATACCAGCAGTCACAGAGAAGATCCAGGATAGTGCTACAGCATTGACCCCTTAAATGCTGCAGTCAATAGCAAGCATGACATCAAGATGGTTAGACAACAGACCCCATCAGCACCTGGTAATGCAATCACTGGGTGCCAATGGGCTGCATGGCCTATGGTAGACTAACAAAGGCCCCCAGGCCTACCCTGGCTATGTGCCTATTAGGCCATGCTAATGGCACATCCTAATACGTAGATTGCTTGAATACTGATTATATTAAAGCAAAGTGATTAATACATCTCATTGTGAAGTCCCCACTGGAGCAAAACAAAATCAAAGCTTGAGAGTTGATCTGAAACCCAAATATGATTATATTAAAAAATATGCCTTGAATTTATTTATTTTATGTACTTATATAGCGCTACTTTATTCTTCAGCGCTTTATATACATTAGCATCCAACTGTCCCCCATACAGACACGTATTCAGACACTCACTGAATGACGTACACAGAAACTCACTGACAGACACACATACACTCACTGACAGACACACACTCACTCACTGACAGACACATACACTCACTGACAGACAGACACACACTGACAGACACATACACTCACTGACAGACAGACACGCACTCAGACGCTCACTGAATGACGTACACAGAAACTCACTGACAGACACTCACTGACAGACATACACCTACCCACTGAAACACACACACACGGAAACTCACTGACAGACACTCACTCACTGGCAGACAAACACACACATATACTCACTGACAAACATACACATACTCACTGACAAACACACAGACACTTACTGACCGACAGACATTCACACTCACTGACATACACATGCAATGAGCCGGACCGTGGGTGTAGTTACACGGACACCAATTATGCAGTGGGTCAGGATATGGGTATAAAAGTCTATAGTTTTGTTCGTGACCCCAATTGCAGCGTGCACAGGGTACAGTCTTTAAGGTGTTGCAACTCACGTACCAGGTTAGGAATGCCAGAGTTGTGTAATGTCTCTGTGTAGCAGTGGCAATAGTGTCAACAGTGTCTCCTACCTTGGTATGGCTGGACTCCTGGATCCTGACTCACTTGCAATAAAATGAGTGTTGCTAGTAGGTGTAATTGAGGGATTTAGTAGCAATAATTGAGATCCAGACTTGGAATATAATTCAAACTGGTCTTTACTGGATGCAGCTTTAATCCACATGAGATACAGCAATAGTCTTTGGTCCCAGCAGGTATTGGCAATGTATGGCAGGAATCTGTCTTCTGCTTCTATCATGTGCCTCGAGCTCTCTGCAGGATAAGTCGTCTGCTTGTGGCTCTGTAATGTGGCAGGAATCTATATCTTCTGCGCTATCTGTCTTCTGCTGTGTTGGGGACTGACTAGCTGAGGAGGAATCTAGCTTTTCCTGGTCTCTGGACGGTACTCACCATTGTGCTCACAGGGTATGGTTCTTCCTGGAGTTCTGGAGGTGGCTGCTTGCTTTCCACCAGCTGAGGCTGAAAGCCTCAGACTGGGAATGATGATCTTTCGTCTCAGCCAAGACAAGAGACTGGCTTGGATCCCTATAACTGGGAGCTCCTACTTGCACAGCCTTCCCCTAGCCAGGGTGGCTGGCACACTAACACTAACTTCCTTCCCCACCCATGAGGCAGGTGGTGGGAACATTCCACACCTCCTCAAAGAGGGGGGAGCTAAACTGGAATGTACTATTCCAGTCTAGATATGCTAAACTGGCTCTAGATCCCTGGTAAACACATTGCTGCCACCTGCTGGTGTACATGAAAATTATAGCAATACATGTAACAGGCTTAGAATATGCACATTTGTGAGAATATAAGATAAATCACATTAGATAACCGTACAAATACATTTAACAGGTTGCAGCGGGGTAAAAGAGTTTAGTAACATAACTCTGGGATGTTACACACACACAGACACTCAATGACAGACACACATACATTTACTGACAGAAAGACAGACATACATACACTCACTCACTGACATAAATACACAGGCAGACACTCACTCAGTCAAACACTTAAACACGCACCTCCCTGGGGTCCAGTGTGGTGCAGCTCCTCAGTCCTCCAGCGCGCCGTTTAGTATGCCGGGGCCGGAATGACGTCATATTCCGGCATCACAGAGGGCGCACAAGGGAGGAGTGGGGAGCTGCTAGAACAGCCTCCCTTGCCGCCCGCCTCCTCTCCTCCGGTAATTTACTGGCAGAGCAGGCACCTGCCATCAGGGTAAGCAGATGCCTGCTCTGCCATATTTAAGAAGGACCTCCACCTCCTGGCCCCCCTTTAACGGTGCTGGGGGCAGCTCAAGCAGGCCGGCGCCCTAGGCGAACGCCTAGTTCGCCTATATGGTTGCGCCGGCCCTGCCAGTGCTAACCACTGAGCCACCATGCTGCCCAAATTGCAAAAGACACTCTCCATATGTGGTGGCATCATCATAAAAATAAAAGTTATTAAAATTACTTTTGCCCATAAAATGCACTACTGCTCTGCAAATATAGCAGAAAAAGGACAGAAAACATAAAAAAAACATATTTAGTAGCGCTGTCACCATACCAACTGGCAGACCAGTTTTCCGGACTTAAAGGGGTTGGCTCATCTCATATATTGCTAGCATATCGATTGGATTTGGTATCAGTGTCAGATCTGGTCTGGGACCAGCTCCTAGCTCCAGAATGGGGCCCCCAAAGTGAATGGAGAGAAGCCACGTATGCATAGCCGGGCCCTGGCACTCCCATAGCAGTGAATGGTGGCCGTGCTTGTGCAGTGCACTCTCCATTTACTTCTATGGGATTTCCAAAAATAGCCAAGCACACTCGGCTCAGATACTGATGACCTATCCTAAGAAAAACACATTTAAGCAGCTTTTTAACCTCATTTAAACCAATACTGGTCTGTACTATTTTAAGTTAAAAAAAAATGTTACATTTTTTATTTGTTGAATTCAGTTATTATTCTACATAGAAAAATTGAGAGTCATAGACAGAAACCAAAAAGTGGCAAGCAGAGAAAACCTGTTTTTCTTAATATTAAAGAACATAAATTATGCTGGGAAAAGCAGAACTAGCACACCCAGTTGTCCTATACTATTAGTGCATTCGTACATATTCCACAACATGGAAAGGACAAATAGTCAGATTCACATTCCTTTTCCCCATAATTGGACTACTATCTCATCTTCAAATACTAAAATATGTTGCTTTAGGGAAAATGTTGAGATAACAAGTTTTGGCCTCTATGACCTCTTATTAGTTCACATTTTAGACATTACAATACATTTCAAAAATATTTTCAAATACTTTGCATCAATTGTCCAACCAATTTTCCCTTTCCACATATACAGTGAGGAACAGAAGTATTTGAACACCCTGCGATTTTGCAAGATATCCCACTTAGAAATCATGGAGGGGTCTGAAATTCACATTTATTTTTATTTTTTATTCTGTCTCTCAGAGTGGGAATGCACCATTCCCACTCTGAGAGACAGAATAAAAAATAAAAATAAATCAGGAAATCACATTGTATGATTTTTAAAGAATTTATGTGTCTTGCACTGCTGAACATAAGTATTTGAACACCTGGGAAACAGCAAGAATTCTGGCTCTCAAAGACCTGTTACTGTGCCTTTAAAAAGTCTACCTCTACTCCACTCATTAATCTAACTTAGTAGCACCTGTCTGAGCTCTTTAAAGACACCTGTCCACCCCACAGTCAGTCAGACGCCAACTACTACCATGGGCAAGACCAAAGAGCTGTCAAAAGACACTAGAGACAAAATTGTGGACCTCCACAAGGCTGGAAATGGCTTGGGGGCAATTGCCAAGCAGCTTGGTGAAAATAGATCAACTGTTGGAGCAATTGTTAGAAAATGGAAGATCTCACCTCGTGGAGTATCACTGATGATAAGAAAGGTGAGGAATCATCCCAGAACTACAAGGGAGGAGCTGGTCAATGACATAAAGAGAGCTGGGACCACAGTTTCAAAGGTCACTGTCTGTAGAACACTACGCCGTCATGGTTTGAAATCATGCATTGCACTGAAGGTTCCCCTGCTCAAGTCATCACATGTCCAGACCCATCTGAAGTTTGCCAATGACCATCTGGATAATCCAGAGGAGGTATGGGAGAAAGTCATGTGGTCAGATGAGACCAAAGTAGAACTTTTTGGTCTAAACTTCACTTGTCGTGTTTGGAGGAAAAAGAAGGATGAATTGCATCATAAGAACACCATCCCTACTGTGAAGCATGGGGTGGTAAAATCATGCTTTGGAGGGGCTTTTCTGCGAAGGGGAAAGGACGACTGCACTGTATTAAGGAGAGGATGAATGTGAGATTTTGAGCAACAACCTCCTTCCCTCAGTTAGAGCGTTGAAGATGGGTCATGGCTGGGTCTTCCAACATGACAAAGATCCAAAGCACACAGCCAGGATAACCAAGGAGTGGCTCCGTAAAAAGCATATCAAGGTTCTGGAGTGGCCTAGCCAGTCTCCAAACCTAAATCCAATAGAACCTCTTTGGAGGGAGCTGAAACTTAGTGTTGCTCATCGACAGCCCCGAAACCTGACAGATCTAGAGGAGATCTGTGTGGAGGAGTGGGCCAAAATCCCTGTTGCAGTGTGTGCAAACCTGGTCAAGAACTACAGGAAACGTTTGACCTCTGTAATTGCAAACAAAGGCTTCTGTACCAAATATTAACACTGATTTTCTCAGGTGTTCAAATACTTATGTTCAATAGTGCAAGATGAATAAATTGTTTAAAAATCATACAATGTGATTTCCTGATTTGTTTATTTTTATTCTTTCTCTCAGAGTGGGAATGCACCTACAATGTGAATTTCAGACCCCTCCATGATTTCTAAGTGGGATAACTTGCAAAATTGCAGGGTGTTCAAATACTTATGTTCCTTACTGTGTATGTATATATATATATATATATATATATATATATAGAGAGAGAGAGAGAGAGAGAGAGAGAGAGAGAGAGAGAGAGAGAAAGAGAGAAAGCAATGTGTTACTTTCTTTTCTTTCCCGCATATAACTATGCATATTTCCCTCTTTTTCATTTGTTATTTTTTCTTGACTGAGAACTTTATTTTATTCACTTTGTATTCAGTGCAAATTGGGTCATGTTCTTCTTCAAAAGTACAGTTTATACTAAGCAAAGCACTCTTTTCCAGGCAGGCAGTGTCTTCCAAGATACAGACCTATAAGAAACCAGTGTCTATTAGGCATCCATTACTGTAACATCCACTTAATGTTCAACCAGGGGTTGCAGCTTGGTAAAAACCCTGTTGGTTACCCTACACTAGAATATTCTTATTTCCAGCAGTCAGCAGTGCCAAAACATTGAAATAGTTTATTGAGTATAGTTCCAACTCTTTTACATTACGAAGAACAGCCTGAATTTCAAACAGTCCAAGAAATAAAACTGTAAACAGAGGCGGCTCTTCCATTAGGCTGCTTAGGCTGCCGCATAAGGCCTCGCGCTGGTGGGGGCCTCGCTCTGGCTCCCACCCAACACCGTCGCAAGCACAATTATTATGACTAATAAGAGCCGCAGCGGGGCCCTCGGCCGCTCTGAGCCCCTCTCTGCCTCTTTAAGAGAGCAGTGGCTGCTGGGGCTCGGAGCGTGCAGCTGCACAGGCACGTCTTCTGAACGTTGCACAGCCACGCAGGGGAGAAGAAGAATGAGCCAGGGCCCTCACTTCAGTCCGTGTCTGGCTGCCGCCCACAGACAGACAGTGGTGCCCGAAGCCCAAGGTGTGTCTCACTGCTGCTGCCTTGCCCAGTGCCCACTCCTGGTCGAGCCACAGCAGCAGTCAAAAACAGCGCAGCAGGCAGGCAATGCCCCCCCCCCCCATTGCCTGCTGGCTACTGTGAACCTTAGGGCCTGCAGCTGCCGGCAACAGGCTGTTAGCAGTGAGTCATGACTCAGAGTCATGATGATAATAACTTACTAGTGCCAGTCTCTGTGCCATCATGGAGGGGGTCGGGGGAGAAATGTACCAGGGGGGAGAGAGGTGCTGCTGCCAGGCCCGTGGAGGGGGAGAAATGTGCCATGGGGGGGGGAGTGCTGCCATGGAGGGGGGGGGAGAAATGTTACACAAAGGGGGTGGTGTAAAAAGGAGGGGGAGAAATGTGACATGGATGGAGGGGGAGTAATGTGACATTAAGGCCGGGGGCATCATTGGGGGCACTTTTTACTGGCACATTATTAGGTGGCACTATGGGGGCACTTCTTGGTCGCAAATTATTGGTGGGCACTATAGGGGCATCTACTGAGGCCACAAAGAAGGAGTATGTTATATGAAGGGCTCTGTACAGTGGCATTTTATACTGGGACACATTATGGTGGGTACTATGGGGAAGGGGGGAGAGGAGTACTATGGGGTCATCTCCGGGGGGGCACTAAGAAGGGGTATTTTATGCTTGCAAATTATAGGGGACATCTACTGGGGCACTATATAGGGGCATTTTAGACTGGTACATTATGGGGGCACTAGGAGGAAGGGGGGAGAGGAGCACTATGGGGCATTTACTGGGGGCACTATATAGGGGTATTTAATATGGGCACATTATGGGGGACACTATGGGAACATTAGCTCAACTGGGGGCAATACAAGGGGGTATTTTTTGCACTGTCTATTATAAGAAGAATTATTACTACTGGGGGGCATTATGGTGGGCTTTATTTCCCCCCATGGTAATTGTAAGTTTTCATGTGAAATATGTTTGTTATACACATATAGCCTACACTGTGCCACACAATATACAGTATACCGCTACACTGTGTAGTCTGTTCTATAAGCACCACATTATTTTCTGTCCGCCACCACAAAACAATCTGGAAGTGTCTCTCCATGTGGCATCATGTATGTGGGCAGACAGTGTTGTATCATGTATGTGGGCAGTCATTTATTTTTTACTTAAGCCCCTGCCCTGTACTATGTGCTGCAAGCATGCAGCTGCTTAACCCTGACTGTGACATCACTGTGTATACCCTGTACTGTGATGTCACTCGCTGTGCATGTTAACCCTGTACTGTTAGTCACAGTACAGAGTTAATATGCACAGTGATGTCACATACAGTACAGCCCGGGTTAATCTTTATTATCGCTTGCATATCTTGTGTTCGTGGGGGCCTCATGTTCGAGTTTCGCCTAAAGCCTCACAAAGGATAGAGCCGCCTCTGACTGTAAAATACTGCTAAATAATATATTTGACATTAAAGAGTTCAACTCCCAACAACTAAAGCTATTTGGATGCTTTATGTTTATAATAAAATAATTACAACTTCTAACTATAAGGCCTCATACACATATTATGCTCATATCACTGCACACAAAAACCCTGTGCCATTCAGCATGATGCCAAATGTTGCTTCTATACAATAATGTTGAGCGCGAATATTCGAAAAAAAAAAATTTATCGCGAATATCGGCACTTTGAGAATTCGCAAATATTTAGAATATAGCGCTATATATTCGTAATGACGAATATTCGTTTGCTTTTTGTTTGTTTTTTTACACAGTACACATCAGGTGATCATCCCTCCTTTCTTCTAACTTGTGGGCCAATGAGACGGCTTTGTCACAGCTTAGCAACATCCCTAGCAACCAATAGGAAAGTTGCCTACCCCTTACTATATAAGAACCACCCCAGCAGCTATTTTCTAAAGTTTATTGCAGTTATGAAAGAGACAGCAGTGTCATTGCTGTGCTCTGTGCTTTGTTGTATTACATTAGACAGTTAACTTCTATATATAATTCAGATAGTTATGGGGAGATAGTCAGTGTAGGTTAGATTGATCTATAGTGTAGCTGATAGGTTCCAGTGCAGGGTGTTAGGTAGTGTGATAGGTTCTGCTGTCCATACATACATGCTACAGACATAGTGCTGTGATGTCACAAGTTGCACGTATTGCAAAAAAATATGCACATCATTAATTGCCGAGAATTAAAAAAGCGCAAATATAAATATATTGGAGCACTCTATCTGCAAAAAAATCTATTCTAATGTTCTGCCGTGCCAACCATTTTCTCCAGTCGCAGGAAACTTATACCAGCTTGAAAAATGTAGCATAAGGAACCAACACCTGCATTTCGCGCGCATTACGCGAATAATACATTGTCGATTTTCGCAATCAAGAATATAATCTCGAATTTGCGAATATATGACGAATATTCTACAAAATATTTGCGAAATATCGCGAATTTTAATGCTGCCCCTGCCGCTCATCACTACTATGCAACACTCTATAAAAGCAATAAGCTATGCTTCTAATAATATACAGTACAGACCAAAAGTTTGGACACACCTTCTCATTCAAAGAGTTTTCTTTATTTTCATGACTATGAAGGAATCAAAACTATGAATTAACACATGTGGAATTATATACATAACAAACAAGTGTGAAACAACTGAAAATATATCATATTCTAGGTTCTTCAAAGTAGCCACCTTTTGCTTGGATTACTGCTTTGCACACTCTTGGCATTCTCTTGATGAGCTTCAAGAGATAGTCCCCTAAAATGGTCTTCCAACAGTCTTGAAGGAGTTCCCAGAGATGCTTAGCACTTGTTGGCCCTTTTGCCTTCACTCTGCAGTCCAGCTCACCCCAAACCATCTCGATTGGGTTCAGGTCCGGTGACTGTGGAGGCCAGGTCATCTGGCGCAGCACCCCATCACTCTCCTTCATGGTCAAATAGTCCTTACTTTCAAAGTTTTCCCAATTTTTCTGCTGACTGACCTTCATTTCTTAAAGTAATGATGGTCACTCGTTTTTCTTTACTTAGCTGCTTTTTTCTTGGCATAATACAAATTCTAACAGTCTATTCAGTAGGACTCTCAGCTGTGTATCCACCTGACTTCTCCTCAACGCCACTGATGGTCCCAACCCCATTTATAAGGCAAGAAATCCCACTTATTAAACCTGACAGGGCACACCTGTGAAGTGAAAACCATTTCAGGGGACTACCTCTTGAAGCTCATCAAGAGAATGCCAAGAGTGTGCAAAGCAGTAATCCAAGCAAAAGGTGGCTACTTTGAAGAACCTAGAATATGACATGATTTCAGTTGTTTCACACTTGTTTGTTATGTATATAATTCCACATGTGTTAATTCATAGTTTTGATGCCTTCAGTGTGAATCTACAATTTTCATAGTCATGAAAATAAAGAAAACTCTTTGAATGAGAAGGTGTGTCCAAACTTTTGGTCTGTACTGTATATATATATATATATGTTGTGACAAGGTGAGAGGTTTGGTCTGGGAAAACAGGCATTTTCCTCCCAGCATGTGCTGCTGGGCTGATTTAGTCAGGTGAGGTCAAATACCAGACCGGATTTTAAATGCCGGTCCGGGTTTTGGCAGCACCTGGCTGTCCTTAAATTGGCAGCTGGGCTCAGAAGCCAGGTCTCTGTGTTGGGATCTGGGAGCCTTGTGTCTGGATGAAGGCTTGCTACATGTTTGGTGTGAAAACAGGTTGGTGCTGCTGTCAGCGAGGACTCTTTGAGGCAGAATTGCCGCATGGTGTGAATTACCACCAACACCGCAAGGGGACTTTTTGTTTGAATATGACTGCTTGTTTTTTCACTTTATTACCAAAAAACAAAAACACTTATATGATAATGATAAATTTTTATTAAGTGACATCATAAAAGACAACATGTATTATGTGAACATGGCTAAAGCCACTTGTATGCAACGACCTATATGGAGCCCACTAGCAACAACTAACAAGTCAATACCTGATAAGTTGTAATGAGGGACAAAACCTTTGACCTCTGGCGAGCGCACCCTGACGCGCGTTTCGCTTGGCTTCTTCAAGGGGCCCTTTGTTAGTTGTTTCTAGTGGGCTCCATATGGGTCGTTGCATACAAGTGGCTTTAGCCATGTTCACATAATACAACTTATATTATCCCTTATGGTTGCCGCAACTGTTGTGATTTGTTTGCTCGCAAGTAATTACCTATATTATTGTGACACACTTCCTCCTTTGGCTTGTTGAGGAGGTTTTTTATCTCCTCATGAACGCTACTGCTAAGCCATAAGGAGTGGTGTTTGAGGGGGCACAGTTACCTTGTGTACTTTTGGCGAGCTGCTGATTCGCAGCGCTACTGCATTACTGCTATTTATCATATCAATTATTTATATGTTGTCTTTTATGATGTCACTTAATAAAAATGTATCATTATTATATATGTGTGTTTTTGTTTTTTGGTAATATTGAGTATATTCTCACACATAGCCTTTCATTTAGATGATTGTTTCTGTCACTTGCCTAAAGTGTGAATAAAACACTGAACTGTTTGATCCAAAGAACTGGTTGTTGCCTCTATACTGCGTCCGCTAATCCTGTCTACCAGAACGAGTCCCCACAATTGGTGGAGGATGTGGGAAGGTGCAGTGAGGCTGGCGTGAAGGCTGAAATATTAATTTTTTCCGGGCACGGTTGTATGTCTTACATCAAACCAGCGAGATTACAATCGTGTCTCTCGACAAAATGGAAGCTGTTGAGAAAGCCCTTGTGGAGGCTAACTTGCAACAGCGGGAGGTTAATAAGCAGCAGCAGGAAACCAACCAGCTGCTATTGCAACATGTGATGGCTTTACAAGTGGCAGGAGCATCCCAGAGCGTCCACAATGCCCGAAAAGCGGTCCATGCGGCGATCCCTAAGATGACCCACTCGGATGACGTCGAGACCTATCTAGCGGTGTTCGAGAAGGTGGCCATGAGGGAGAGACTACCCCGAGATCAGTGGGCTGAGGTCGTGGCTCCGTTCCTGGCATCCGGACCCAAGCAAGTGTTTTTCGACTTACCAGATGATCAAGCGGCCGATGGTGTTGCTAGGTTAAAACATTCGGGGCCTGGGCCCCTGATGTTTTGTCCCAGGCCCCGAATGTGCTGCCTGCCTGCTAGATCCAACTATATTGCCATCTTTAGGACAGCAATACAATTGAATCTAATGCCTCGCAAGAGCTACAGGACCTGTGATGACATCACAGTCCATGTGTTCAGTTCTAAATGCAGTAGCTGAAAAGGACCTCAGATGATGTCACCATCATGCAACCAGTGAAAGAGAGGATGGCTCAGCAGTGAAGAGAAGTGCTGGGAAGAAGCTGTGGTGAGGTCTGCTACATGAGGAGAGGTAAGTGAAGGGGTAGATTACTCAGTGTGAGAGGCAGAGCAATGTTGTAGTTATTTAACTGGGACTGTATGTTAGGGCTGAAGTTATTTATGTGGAACAGTGGGGTGGAGTGATGTTATTTACATGGGACTGAATATTGAGGGTTGATGTAATTTAAATGGGACTGTAGAAGGTGCCTTGGGAGGGGGTGATGTTATTTACGTGGGACTGTATTTTGGAGGGGGCTATAGATAGAGAGGGATGTTATTTACATGGGACTGTATATTGGAGGGGCTGGAGAGATGATGTGATGGTATTTACATGGGACTGTATGGCAGAGGAGGGAAATAATATTATTTATATGGGACTGTATGGTGGAGAGTCTGAGGAATTATAATTTCTGAGAACAGTAAACTGAGAAATATAACTACAGGGGGCACTGCAGGGGGCACTATAATTACTGGGGGCGCGTCAAGGCGAGCATTATAACAGTAGGGGGCGATATAAATACTGGGGGCACTGTGTGGGCATTATAACAGTAGGGGGCGAAATAAATACTGGGGCACTTCAGGGTGAGCATTATAACAATAGAGGGTATTATAAATACTGGGGGGACTGTGGGAGCATTTTAAATCCAGGGGGTTCTATAGTAGGGACTTATAGATCTGCATTTTTTTCTATTAAGAGCATTATGGGGGCCTTATTACTACTGAGGGGTCTGTAGATAGCTTTATTACCACTTGGATAACAATAGGGGGACTTATTTCTACTAGGGGCTCTGTAAGGACATTATTAATACCGGAGGGCTCTTCTACTAATGGGGGCACTCTTGGGGAGCACTATTACTATGGGGGACACTCATTTTTCTTCAGGATAGTATTTGGGGTTAGAGAAAAGTGAGAAAGCTAAGATGTCTGTGTGTCACACTCTGCAGAGACAAGGCGCAGCTAAGAGAAGTTGTCCGGACCGAATGGAGAAGATGATGACAGAGAGGATCTACATCAGAGGAGACGTCACCTGGGAGGCTTGGATGCGGGAGGTATGTGCTGCTGTATAGCTGTATAGCAAGTACAGTAAAATGTCTTCAGTGCTAGTGTTTGCAGAGGGAGGGGTTGGGGGGGGGCGATTGGTTGACTTCGAGAATTGGGCAATATTCATTGGGGCTTGGGCCCCGGATCTTTTGAGACCCTAGCAACGCCCCTGGTTTACATGCTGCAGCAAAGCTGTGGGGGCGTGTAAGAACAGTGACTAAGCTCTCCCTCATGAATAATTGTGGGTGTGAATAATGTGCCCTTCCCCTCTTCCTGCACTGCCTACTCTGCACAACCTAACCTTGCATCTCCTAGCTCAAACAAGCAGAAGATCTTCCTGTCACATTGCATATCTATCTCATATTTATTTATCTCCTATCTATCTATCTATCTCCTATCTATGTACAGGACAGCAGTTTATAGTGTATATATATATACTGCAGTATACAGGACAGGAGTATATATGTGTGGGTATATATATATACATTATATATATATAATAAACTCCCATCCTGTATACTGCTGAATATATATATATATACGCCTATCCTATATACTGCTGGATATATATATATACACTATATACTACTGTCCTATATACTACTGGATATGGCTAAGATGTAACAGCCCGAAACGCGTCACAGCATACTGTCCTACTTTTGATGCCTATTTTAAGGAAGTGGAATAAAGAAGCCATTTTATTGTGAAGAGCTGGAATCCGTGTTCTTTTTACTACTGGATATATATACACTATATACTCTTGTCCTGTATACTGCTGGATATATATATATATATATATGCACTATATACTCCTGTCCTGTATACTGCTGGATATATATACACTATATACTCCAGTCTTGTATACTGCAGGATATATATATATATATATATATATACATATACACTATATACTCCTGTATACTGCTGGATATATATATACACTATATACTCCCATCCTGTATACTGCTATGTATATATATATATATATACTATATACTCCTGCCTTGTATACTGCAGGAGATATATAGATATATAGATATATATATATATATATATATATATACACTATATATATATATATATATATATACACACCTGTCCTGTATACTGCTGGATATATATATATATATATGTATATATATATACTCCTGTCCTGTATACTGCTGGATATATATACACTATGTACTCTCTTCCTGTATACTGCTGAATATATATATACACTATATATTCCCGTCCGTCCTGTATACTGCTGGATATATATATATATACACTATCTACTCCTGTCCTGTATACTGCTGGATATATATACACTATATACTCCTGTCTTGTATAATGCAGGATATATATATATATATATATACACTATATACTCCTGTCCTGTATACTGCTGGATATATATATATATATATATATATACACACACTATATACTCCTATCCTGTATAGTGCTAGATATCCAGCAATATACAGGACGGGATTATATGGCGTTTAGATATATCCAGCAGTATACAGGATGGGAGTATATAGTGTATACATATATCTAGCAGTATATAGGACAGGAGTATATAATGTATATACAGTGGATATAAAAAGTCTACACACCCCTGTTAAAATGTCAGGTTTATGTGATGTAAAAAAAATGAGACAAAGATAAATCATTTCAGAACTTTTTCCACCTTAATGTGACCTATAAACTGTACCACTCAATTGAAAAACAAACTGAAATCTTTTAGGTGGAGGGAAGAAAAAATAAAATAAAAAATAATGTGGTTGCATAAGTGTGCACACCCTCTTATAACTGGGGATGTAGCTGTGTTCAGAATTAAGCAATCACATTCAAAATCATGTTAGATAGGAGTCAACATACACCTGCCATCATTTAAAGTGCCTCTGATTAACCCCAAATAAAGTTCAGCTGCTCTAGTTGGTCTTTCCTGAAATTTTCTTAGTCGCATCCCACAGCAAAAGCCATGGACCACAGAGAGCTTCCAAAGCATCAGAGTGATCTCATTGTTAAAAGGTATCAGTCAGGAGAAGGGTACAAAAGAATTTCCAAGGCATTAGATATACCATGGAACACAGTGAAGACAGTCATCATCAAGTGGAGAAAATATGGCACAACAGTGACATTACCAAGAACTGGACGTCCCTCCAAAATTGATGAAAAGATGAGAAGAAAACTGGTCTGGGAGGCTACCTAGAGGCCTACAGCAATATTAAAGGAGCTGCAGGAATATCTGGCAAGTACTGGCTGTGTGGTACATGTGACAACAATCTCCCGTATTCTTCATATGTCTGGGCTGTCGGGTAGAGTGGCAAGACGAAAGCCTTTTCTTCCGAAGAAAAACATCCAAGCCAGGCTACATTTTGCAAAAACACATCTGAAGTCTCCCAAAAGCATGTGGGAAAAGGTGTTATGGTCTGATGAAACCAAGGTTAAACTTTTTGGTCATAATTCCAAAAGATATCTTTGGCGCAAAACCAACACTGCACATTACCAAAAGAACACCATACCCACAGTGAAGCATGGTGGTGGCAGTATCATGGTTTGGGGCTGTTTTTCTTCAGCTGGAACTGGGGCCTTAGTTAAGCTAGAGGGAATTATGAACAGTTCCAAATACCAGTCAATATTGGCACAAAACCTTCAGGCTTCTGCTAGAAAGCTGAACATGAAGAGGAACTTCATCTTTCAGCATGACAACGACCCAAAGCATGCATCCAAATCAACAAAGGAATGGCTTCACCAGAAGAAGATGAAAGTTTTGGAATGGCCCAGCCAGAGCCCAGACCTGAATCCGATTGAAAATCTGTGGGGTGATCTGAAGAGGTCTGTGCACAGGAGATGCCCTCACAATCTGACAGATTTGGAGTGTTTTTGCAAAGGAGAGTGGGCAAATCTTGCCAAGTCAAAATGTGCCATGCTGATAGACTCATACCCAAAAAGACTGAGAGCTGTAATAAAATCAAACGGTGCTTCAACAATGTATTAGTTGTGCACACTTATGCAACCATATTATTTTATTTTTATATTTTTTCTTCCCTCTACCTAAAAGATTTCAGTTTGTTTTTCAATTGAGTTGTACAGTTTATAGGTCACATCAAAGGTGGAAAAAGTTCTGAAATGATTTATCTTTGTCTCATTTTTTTTACATCATAGAAACCTTTTAACAGGGGTGTGTAGATGTTTTATATCCACTGTATATACACACACTATATATTCCCGTCCTGTATACTGCTGGATATATATATACACACTATATACTCCTGTCCTGTATACTGCTGGATATATGGAGATATATATATATATATATATATATATATATATATATATATATAAAAAGGTGAAACTTGAAAAATTTGAATATCATGCAAAGTTAATTTATTTCAGTAATGCAACTTAAAAGGTGAAACTAATATATGAGATAGACTCATTACATGCAGAGCGAGATATTTCAAGCCTTTATTTGTTATAATTTGGATGATTATGGATTATAGATTATGAAACCCCAAAGTCACAATTTTGAGGTACCCTTTGCTCAGGGGATATGGATTAATTAGCTGACTACAGTGTGACACTTTGAGCCTAGAATATTGAACCTTTTCACAAAATTCTAATTTTAAGCTGCATTAATGCAATTCCTTTTAATTTGCATTACTGAAATAAATGGACTTTTGCACGATATTCAAATTTTGGGAGTTTCACCTATATATATCTATCCAGCAGTATACAGGATGGGAGTATATAATGTGTGTATATGTAGAGAGAGAGGGAGAGAGAGAACAGTAAATATATATCTCTGTATATATATATATATATATATATATGTTCTAATATGGGCATAGCTTTACTTTTGGATGTCTGGTGGTAGGAGGTGGCTTTGGGGTTCGATCATCTGCATCTGACAGGACTCTGTTGATTTCACACAGCTGCCTGCACTGGTAGGGATCGCGCATGCGCAATCCCTCACAGGAGCCGGCCGGCCGGCAGCCAGATACATAGAGAGAGGGGGGCAGGTACACAGGCTCTGACGTTTCGTGTACAGAGCCGAGCCACTCCCTCAGGCTGGGATTAGCTCTTACATGAAACGTCAGCACACAGAGCCTGAAGGATGACGTCGGGGGTCACGTGACCAGCAGCAGCGCTGCCAAAACCCGATCATTTGGATGAAGACAGTATATGACAAAAGTACTATTTAGTGTATTCTAAGGCACATTGAAACATATATATAAAACTCGGACAACCCCTTTAAGAAGCAAATGAAGAGTATAACAAAAATTCAGCATAAAGGTGTTCATAGCCTTTAAAGGGTAACAGTCATATTTTTTTTATTTGCTAGTTTAATAGAGCTAGGCATGTATACCTGAGTTAGTCTGTCAATGATTGTCAAAAGATTTGTAATTACCTTATAATAACAGCTTTCATTAATGTCTCCTGTCCCTTTCCACTGCTCCCTTAAAAGACCGTTGCTAGGGCTTGTCTGTCTTCCTTTTAGTATAAACAGAAGACAGAGGGGCTGTCCTTCACACTGCATGCCTGCATTAGGCTTCAGAGTGAGGAGGCGTGTCTCTCAGTAATCCAATCTGATTGGCTGGCAGGAAGCTGCTGGCTACAGCAAGTAGTGAGGGAAAGCAGTTTTGGCCTCAGAGAACTGACAGAGGAGCAATCTTGAGAAGGTCCTCATATTGTAAATGTTTAAACAGCTGTAACTAAAGGAACAACTCAAAGAAAACAGTGGTATGTGAAGAAACTAAAGATTGCTTTATGCATAATGCTGCTGCAGCAGTAACATATGCTGAATTTGATTTTTTTTTATGAAAACATGACAGTTACCCTTTAAATTTAGTTTCTACATCCACAAAAGTCAGTCTGGATGTATCATCTTATCACAGTAACCTGCATTGCTAATCGACATATGTAGGCTGCTTTTTAGTAAACCACATAGTCAAATAGGGAGTCTATAGTAGGGTCCATTAGAAATTCTTAGGAACATTTAGGCCTCATGCACACGACAGTGTTTTTTCACTGTCAGTGATTTGGCTTCAGTGGTCCGTGTCCAATTTTGCTTCAGTTGTGTTTCCTTGTGTCTTCCTTTTTTTTTGTCTGGCAGGGGGGGAAAAAAGGAAGGTTAATGAAAAGTGTAATTTTATTGCACCAAGGTCTTGTAGAAAAAAAACGTCCTCCGTTTTCCACTGACAAGAATAGGACAGGTTATATTTTTTTGACGGACTGGAATCACGGATCACGGACGCGGAGAAAAAACGGAGGACTATCAGTTTTTTTTCACTGCTCCATAGAAATGAATGGGACCTCCGCTAAACTATGAAAAATGACGGAACGGACGCGGATGCACACAACGGTCGTTTGCATGAGGCCTTATACTGCCAAATTACTTTAACTTTAACATTTAATTAATAAAAGTAAAGTTAAAGTGAACATCCAATCATAAGTGTAAAGGGAATCACCAATAATGTTATCTGCCAATTAAATACAGATAGGGACATGCATTCTTTATTTCTAATTAGTCTTTATTTTCTGATTATAAATGATAGCACTCAGTATATGTGCTGCTTATCTGTTACTTATTTTTTCAGTGCTTGCTGCTTGGCTTCTTTTTATAGAGCATCACCGCATGTGAATATTGCATAGAGACTTTCGTAACGTTGTCTTCTGAATGCGAGTGTAATCGGAACTTTGTGTGGAAAAATCTTTCCGAAGATTCTTCTGAAAAGAATTTTTTCGACAATTTTTTCGACAATCCTTGAGAAAATTTGAATACAGATGCATGCAGAGATTCTCATAAAAAGTCGAGTTTATAACAACCAGGAAACGCATGGACTGTAGCGATTATAAGCACAAAGAGATAGTAATACAGTGCTCATATAGAAAACTATTGCATGCGTTTTTTTGCATAAAGAGTCTCTTAGTGTTTTTCGTATGTGAATATAACCGAAGTTTGATGCGAAAAATCTTTCAGAAATGTTTTTTTTTCGAAAGATTCTTTTCGGCAATCTCCGAAAATTTAAATAGGTTCTTTCGAATATTTATTTCCGGTAACTTTGAAAAACCTGTACATGTATGATTTGTAGCGACACAGAGTGCGACTGATTTGCATGACGATACTTTGTTGTTAGGATCTGCAATTGAATATACACAGACTCCACTGTATATCATTGCAGGCCCATCCACCATTGAAAACACTCAGAGCATCTTGTTAGTTTAGGATACCTATTAGTATCTGTAACAAGTTGATTTGAACAATATAGAAGTAACTACAACCATTGTTTAATTCAATTTTATTTGTATTTTATTGTATTTTATCATATTTTATCAAACGTAGTCACAATAAATTGTTTCAACTCCGTGGGGCTCCGCATGTTTGAGTGTGCCAATCCTACATTGACGGCTTCTTTTTATCTCAGCTTCATTAAGACCGGGTTGTGATCTATAACTACAGTATCTACAGTGAGTCGAAGGGTGGTATTACACTGCAAGCTCCAATAGATGGAAGAATATCCATTGGCGCTCATTTGCAACTGCATAATTACACAGGCTGAAGCACACAAAATGTGGGAGAAGCAATTTGTTCCTCCATCATTTTGTTCTATTCATTATTGGCACCAAGAAGAGAAAAAGGCATAGCACACTCTAGCAATATATATAAACTTTATTAATATACCAAAAAGAAAATCGGATAAAATACAATGACAGACAATACAATGGTGGATGGAAGACACACAGGATGGATACAATGTACTAGAACAATTAATGAATAGGTCAAAGGAGTACTAAATAGTTAATCAATTCCCTAACTGGGAATGTAACACAAAGATCTGATCCAAAAGCCGTAGACAAGATACTGGAGCCAGATACAATACATATATATAAAGTGCAAAGAGCAAAATACAATGTAAATGGACAATATAATGGACGGTATAATAAATAAGCAATCACATAAATACCAGAATAGTGATCCACAGCCCCGACGCGCGTTCCGCGTAAGCTTCCTATCTATTCATTATTGGCAGCACATCCCTGATTACACAGGAAGATGTGCTGCCGATGCTCGGGCATCCTTCATCCTGATGAAAGCAGCCAATGAATGAGCATTTGCTCAATTATACGAGCCAATTATCGCAAATGAGCATTCCTATGAACGCTTGTTCCCAATCATTTGCTGATAACTGTGCTGTCTAATAGACCCTTAAGGTAGTCAACCTGAAGTCCACTCTTGTGTCATCACTGGTCCAGTGGAGTTGTGGCAGCTCTGCCTCCTCTGTTTAGCTGCTGTAGTAAAACGTCCACCACACAAGAACTGGGGTCACTTTTGTGTCCTCCTTGAGCTGGACAACGAATGATGCACATTAAACCTTAAAAGTGCACAACATTTTCATCAAATAGTTCTAACTCCTGAGTATAGAGAACTTGCTGGACACAGCTGCTATGTGTGAACCCACCCTCCTTTTTCCTTATTGGAAAAATATAATTTAAAGGGTCTTATTTATTTCCATGGGACCTAATTTCCTAAAAACCATAGAAATGTATTTGTTAAAAAAAAAAACAGTTCTTATTCATTTCTATATAATGTAAACCTATTTTAAGATTCCTCTGTTTGTTAGTTTGCATCCACTTTACAGACTCCAAGTAAGGCCTCATGCACATGAACATATTTTCATTCCGTGTCCATTCCGTTTTTTTTTTTTTGCGGACCGTATAAGGAACCATTCATTTCAATGGGTCTGCAAAAAAAAATTGAAGGTACTCTGTGTGGATTTTCATTTCCGTATGTCCCTATTTCCGTTACGCAAAAAAATAGAACATGTCCTATTATTGTCCACATTACGGACAAGGATAGTGCTGTTCTATTAGGGGCCAGCTGTTCCGTTCCGCAACATACGGAATGCACACAGATGTCATCCGTATTTTTTGCGGACCGCAGAATGCATACGGTCGTGTGCATGAGGCCTAAAGCACATAAATGAAACTGTTGTCACACTATACCTCATTTTTCCTATCATTTGAAACACCTAAAATAAATAAACTCACAAATGCATCTTAAAGCGGTTCTCCCATTATAAATGTAAAAAATGAAAATAATGCATCATATAGCACATGACAAGTTCTTTAGAGCAAAGCTAGAACCAGCCCTGTACCTCACATGGATCCAGAGATCTTGCCATTCATTGCTCCAATTGCCCTGCTTGATTTATTTCAAGCTGGCAACTCCGGGGGCGTGCCCTTTCTCATGGGGCATGTCCATTCTTCTGCAGGTGGTGCCGATCGAAGGATGAAACCGAGCATGTGTGTGCACCCCACTGAGGTGGACAGAGAAATCAGGAGAAGAACAAACAGCAGGTGGCACTATACAGATATACACTGCTCAAAAAAATAAAGGGAACACTTAAACAACACAATGTAACTCCAAGTCAATCACACTTCTGTGAAATCAAACTGTCCACTTAGGAAGCAACACTGAGTGACAATCAAATTCACATGCTGTTGTGCAAATGGGATAGACAACAGGTGGAAATTATAGGCAATTAGCAAGACACCCCCAATAAAGGAGTGGTTCTGCAGGTGGTGACCTGACCACTTCTGAGTTCCTATGCTTCCTGGCTGATGTTTTGGTCACTTTTGAATGCTGCCGATGCTTTCACTCTAGTGGTAGCATGAGACGGAGTCTACAACCCACACAAGTGGCTCAGGTAGTGCAGCTTATCCAGGATGGCACATCAATGCGAGCTGTGGCAAGAAGGTTTGCTGTGTCTGTCAGCGTAGTGTCCAGAGCATGGAGGCGCTACCAGGAGACAGGCCAGAACATCAGGAGACGTGGAGGAGGCTGTAGGAGGGCAACAACCCAGCAGCAGGACCGCTACCTCCGCCTTTGTGCAAGGAGGAACAGGAGGAGCACTGCCAGAGCCCTGTAAAATGACCTCCAGCAGGCCACAAATGTGCATGTGTCTGCTCAAACGGTCAGAAACAGACTCCATGAGGGTGATATGAGGGCCCGACGTCCACAGGTGGGGGTTGTGCTTACAGCCCAACACCGTGCAGGACGTTTAGCATTTGCCAGAAAACTCCAAGATTGGCAAATTCGCCACTAGCGCCCTGTGCTCTTCACAGATGAAAGCAGGTTCACACTGAGCACATGTGACAGACGTGACAGAGTCTGGAGGCGCCGTGGAGAACGTTCTGCTGCCTGCAACATCCTCCAGCATGACCGGTTTGGCATTGGGTCAGTAATGGTGTGGGGTGGCATTTCTTTGGAGGGCCGCACAGCCCTCCATGTGCTCGCCAGAGGTAGCCTGACTGCCATTAGGTACCGAGATGAGATCCTCAGACCCCTTGTGAGACCATATGCTGGTGCGGTTGGCCCTGGGTTCCTCCTAATGCAAGACAATGCTAGACCTCATGTGGCTGGAGTGTGTCAGCAGTTCCTGCAAGACGAAGGCATTGATGCTATGGACTGGCCCGCCCGTTCCCCAGACCTGAATCCAATTGAGCACATCTGGGACATCACGTCTCGCTCTATCCACCAACGTCACGTTGCACCACAGACTGTCCAGGAGTTGGCAGATGCTTTAGTCCAGGTCTGGGAGGAGATCCCTCAGGAGACCGTCCGCCACCTCATCAGGAGCATGCACAGGCGTTGTAGGGAGGTCATACAGGCATGTGGAGGCCATACACACTACTGAGCCTCATTTTGACTTGTTTTAAGGACATTACATCAAAGTTGGATCAGCCTGTAGTGTGTTTTTCCACTTTAATTTTGAGGGTGACTCCAAATCCAGACCTCCATGGGTTAAAAAATTTGATTTCCATTTTTTTTTTTTGTGTGATTTTGTTGTCAGCACATTCAACTATGTAAAGAACAAAGTATTTCAGAAGAATATTTAATAAATTCAGATCTAGGATGTGTTATTTTTGTGTTCCCTTTATTTTTTTGAGCAGTGTATTTCATTGACTAACTCAGTGGCTATACAAAATTTTTAATTACATACAATTACAAAAAACGGATCCGCAAAAAAATACAGATGATGTCTGTGTGCATTCCGTATTTTGCGGAACGGAACAGCTGGCCCCTAAGAGAACAGACCTATCCTTGTCAGTATTGCAGACAATAATAGGACATGTTCTATTTTTTTTGCGGAACGGTCATGCGGACATACGGAAACAGAATGCACACGGAGTCATTTCCGTTTGTTTGTGGCCCCATTTAAGTGAATGGTTCCGTATACGGACACGGAGAGAAAATACGTTTGTGTGGATGAGCCCTTGTAGTGAGATTGCACTAGGCACAGCCTAAACAACATGCCACAAGGCTTTAGTGTTCTCTCCCATCTGATATATCACCACACAGACATAAACTAAACCTATATGACCAGGAAACTGAAGTGAACAGCAATGTGGTTCTGAATTTATTTTTTCTTCCTTAAACAGTTTTTAAGAGGATTTCAACAAGAGTGAAACAAGAAAAAGGCAGCTGTGGAAAAAGCAACAAATCCTGGCAGTAGTGGGAGAAATATGGCAGGGTACTTGGGCCTAATCATGCATTAAACTGTGGTAATGGAGGTGCTTGAGCTGAAGTGTGCTAAAGTCTGTAACTGCCACTAATACTGGGGATGAGGCCGAGGAGAAGGCTGCTTAGCCCCCGCTCCTATACATCACTGCAGAAAAATCCCAGTGCCATAGAGGGACCATAATGCACAGCCAAGGCACTGTACAAAGGGGGCCAACCTGTAATTACAAAGCAAACATGGATGAAATATTGGATTGGTTTCACTAGTGACAAGATCTACGGGTTTTGCCGCCAATTTGTTTGTGCAGCACTATTTAAGGGCACTTGATTGAGGAAATGTTGAAAATAGCAGTTAGGGTTTCCCTAATGAGACCTCTAGAGGAAACTAAGAAACATTGGAGGCTCAAGGAAGATGAAGAGCCAAGGAAGGGGGGTTAACCCCTTCAACCCATCAGGAGTGCAGCCCAAATGTTTAACCTTGCAGCAATGTACAAAGATGTATTGCATTGTAGGTCATATAGGAAACAATACAAGCCTAATAGTAGTGTCAGAGTAATGCAACTGTGTGCACAACATGGTTAGAATAGTGCAGTATTAAAATGATTAGTATTACCTACTGCTGTACATTGTGAAACTGAAAATATATAAAACAGTGTAACATGCAAATAGTACTGAACGAAATAGAGAGAAATGTAGAGCAAAGCTACGGAGAGAACCTTTATAGGAAAGTGAAGGAAGGAAAGTCAATGTACAAAAGTATATAAATGTATTTTTACTGCTTGAAGAAAAGATGGAAAGTTAATATTGATCTGCAACCTATAACCTACAGATTTCTAATTAATATAGATAGAGAAAAAGAGATAGATAATAGATAGATAGATAGATAGATAGATAGATAGATAGATAGATATGGAATAAGTAGATGTATAGAGATAGATAGATAGATAGATAGATAGATAGATAGATAGATAGATAGATAGATAGATAGATAGATAGATAATAGATAGATAGATAATACACATAAAATAGATATTTTTACAATTTGTGTTTTATTCATATTTTATTTATTTATTTTACATTTTTCGTTCTATCGATTGCTGACCAAGTTTCACTGTCTCAGATATACTGATCTGTTTGACTGTCCATCTAAAAATAATATCCTTCCTATACCTGTCATATCCATCAATTTTAAATGTTTTAGAAAATTTTCGTTGATGTACAATCTGCACTGTCTGAGTGTAGATGAAGTAGTCAGAGGTACAAGGGGATAGGAACAGGCTCCTGGTGGATAGCATTCATACAATGACAGTACAGGGGACAATTATTATATCCATCAATAGTTCATTATTAATATATAATATTCTATACAAAGTAAGGCTTTTATTCTACAGATAATAGGTGCAGCCAGTTTGTCCAGATACGAATAACTTACATACAATTGAAATGTTTTCCACGATTCCGACAAATCTGTCAGATAGTGACTGCAGTCCGTCTACAATATCTAATGTCACATATAATTTTACATTTTATGATATAAGTAAATTAAACTGATATCAATCTCTGGTCTCTCACGGAAGACTCTGGGATCGCATGCGTCCTAGTGGGCATTATTGGTACTGCAATCTTTACAAATGTACAGACATAGGCTTCAGTAAAAATCACTGCAATTAATTGACTGTTTTGCATATTTGAAATACTAATTTCCAGCACAACTATTATTTACTCTCATTTATGTTGCACGAATAACCTGCATTGATGATTAATGACCCAGCACATCAATGCCTGTTCTCCAGGTAAATCACGAGGACATGTGCCTGTTGTGCCATTAGGAACAAATCCTTGCAGGGCATTTTTCCACCGAACTTCTGCTGAAGACATGAATTGCTTTGATGCTGATACATTAAATGTGCAACTTTATTTCTTTCATCGGCAGAACAGCTCTATAAAGTGGAGAAGATGTAAGCAGAAATGATGATGGAGCTGGTGGCAGAAGCTGAGAGCTGCTCCTCTGCAGGAGGCCTCCAGCACTGAGTCTGCCCTGTGGATGCAGCAGCCCTGTCCTCGCTGCTGACAATAGCCAGAAGATAACATGTCTTTTCTGTAGGATGCCTGGCTCTGGAGCTGGTCGCCCCATTGCCCCCTGCACTGGAGAACCAGTCCTGTCTTACTTTATTTGTGTGGCTGAAATGCAGCTTGAAAGGAGATCAGAGGGTGCAGGAGGCCTGGTAACAGGAGGGTGACCAAATGACCTACTGGCTGATTATATGTCATTAACTGGAGACTCCACGTATCTAAATTACCAAGAGGACCTCACTCAGCCGGGTCAATTATCCTACCTACATTTACCATAGGTCCT